>NC_134091.1:4465323-4765323 GCF_000715075.1 Nicotiana tabacum
CTTTTATGCTAACTGTTGATGTTAAATAGTCTAGTCTGGCGGGGGTAAGGGCCTAACCTTGTTTGTTTTGCAGAAAATAAAGAACGAGGTTCCCAGTTTTGGTATGGTTAGCATGTCCCCACTCTTGCTAGACTGGTGGAGGAGTCTTCCATCAGATGACCAAATCAATGAGTGGAAAGAGAGGGTCGCCAGAGCTAGCGAAAAGTTGGAATATCTGGAATACAGTCTGCTGGAATTAAAAGGAAAAGTGAGGAAGAGAGTCACCGACTGCCAGAACGCTGAGGGAAATGAAGGAGAGCACCTGGCAAAGGCATTTCTACTGGTGAACCTACACGAACTGGAGGATTTGATCAACGAGAGCATTCAACCTGATGAAGGTCCTTCTGGGACCAAATAGATGGGAGTTTTCTTTTAAGAAATGTAATAAGGCCAGTGGCCATTAGTGACTTTATTTCCTGTTATTTAGTGTCGATTTGGGATTCGTTTATTTTTAATCAATAAAATGAGGCATTTAGCATTCTAAGTTCTCCAAATCAACTTGTTGCTAGGCCTACCTCGGGCACAAAGAGGTTCCCAAATAGGACACAATTTACATTCTTGCACTATGTGTTTAAATATCGCAACATTTTTTTATAATCCTTACTAACTTGTTACCTTTTTGTTTATTTATTCCCCTCCCTAAATGTTAGTTCGTGCAGTCTGTCAACATCATCTTATTCCATGAGATCCAGGGGTCCTCCACCCACTCCTCCTCTTAGTCCAATCAGAAACAAGAACAAAGGAAAGATGGAAGATCTGAACAACACCAGAAAGGAGAACTCAACTGAACGGGTAGAGGTCACTCATGCCTATGGTACTTAGGTTTCCAAAGAAAATGCATCCCAACTGGAACAAAAGTTGCTGAAGTTCCAAAAGGAACTTGATCAGGTTTAGAATCTGGCAAACCTATCATTTTCTCTCACCACTCCGGATGTCAACTTCCCAAATGCTCAAAATCCCACACCTTCACAAAAATATCCCAAAGCAACAAAGCTATCCCGCTCCTCACCACCACTACAACACATGCTATACTTCAAACAACGCTCCACTACTCATCCCAAAACCCTTAAACTCCACAAATGACCACTTCCACACCAATTATAACACCCCTATCTATGTGGAGACTATGCCACACTCCACCCTACCCGTCTCAAACACACCCGAGTCTGATGATAAAGACTCGCTCATCAGGAACCTGGCTGAAGAACTTAAGAAATTGACTAGTCGAATTCAAGGCGTTGAAGGAAGTAAGGGAATTTAAGGGTTGAACTATGAAGATCTTTGCATAGAACCCAATGTCGAACTACCCGAGGGGTACAAACCTCCAAATTTCGAAATGTTTAATGGTACAAGGGATCCAAGAGTCCATTTGAGAACTTATTTTAACAAGCTGGTCGGAGTAGGGAAAGATGAGAGAATACGCATGAAGCTGTTCATGAGGAGTTTGAAGGGAGATGCTATGTCTTAAGTACATTAGTCAGGATCTGAAGAAGTGGTCAAATTGGGTAAGTATGGCGTCCGACTTCATGGACAAGTTCAGGTTCAACACCGAGAATGCACCGAATTTGTTTTATATTCAGAATCTAAAGAAGAAACCTACAGAAATATTTCGCGAGTATACTACTCGCTGGAGGTCAGATGCTGCTAAGGTCAGACCTGCCTTAGAGGAGGAACAAATGAACAAATTCTTTGTTCGGGCTCAAGACCCACAATATTATGAACGACTAATGTTGATTGAGAGCCATAAATTTTTTGACATTATCAAGCTGGGTGAAAGGATCGAAGAGGGCATCAAAAGCGATATGGCTACAAACTTCGAGGCCTTGCAAGCTACAAATAAGGCTTTGCAGTCTGGTGGCGTGTCCAAGAAAAAGGACGTAGGGGCCGTAATGGTTGCACAGAGAACCAAATCTCCTATCAAATACCAAACTTACCCAATACCTCTACTCACATATCAACCAACTTCGAACTACCAAGCACCATCACCCGCATACCTAGCTCTACCACCCACTTATCGATCACCTCTACCTCCTACATATCAGCCTACTTCACCCAGATATTCCCAACCCGCACATATTTACCAAGCCTACAATACTCAACCATCCCATTATCAATCACCTCCTACACGCCAAAACTTTCCTAGACCTCGACCAAATTTCAATCATAGACCTCCTAAATAATACACAACCATTGATGAACCTATTGACCAGTTGTGCGAAAGACTCAAAGCTGCTGGTTACATCACCCATATCCCTGCGGTAACCCCTGAGAACCCTTCTCAGTGGGTTAATCCAAACAAATCCTGTGCATACCATTCCGGCATGAAAAGACACACCATCGACGAATGTCGCTCTTTGAAAGACAAAATCCAGGCTTTGATTGACAACAAGATTATTGTGGCAAAGGAACCCGCTCCGAATGTCCGCAATAACCCGCTGCCAGACCACAAGGGTCGAGGCGTTCACATGATTAATATAGAGGATGATTGGGATCCCGAGGGACGATCGGTTTGATCACAGAAGGTGATGACCCAAAGAAACCAATAGTTACTCTTAGCCCGATCGTGGTCCAGATTCAGCCCTCTAGGGATGTTGAGGTAAATATTTCAGTACCACTGGAATTTGAAACAATGTCATCTACAAAGACACCAGCGCCAATTGAGGTTGAATTCGTGTCTCCAGCAAATGCACCTGTACCATTGGAAGTTGCAGTTTTACCACCCAAGGAACATGCTCCATTCGGAGTGAAGATAGCCAATCCAATCCCAGTGGTGATGTCGACCATGACACCATTCCACACAAAGGCTATACCATGGGACTATACAGCTGAGGCAAGGAGGAAAGGCAAGGTTAGGTTCGAGGAAACTGTTGCCGCACAGGGTATGACGAGAACTGGTAGGATCTATACCTCAGAACACCTAGCTGAGTCAAGAAAGCAGGCCTCCAATCGGTCACCCATCATTGAGACAGGTCCAGACAATCATTGGAGAAAGATACTGGCCAAGGAATACTCGGTTATCGACCAGTTGAACAAAACACCGGCGCAGATCTCCATACTTGCTTTGCTACAAAATTCTGAGGCACACAAGAATGCTCTGTTGAAGGTGCTGAGTGAAGCATACGTGCCAAACAACATTACTGGCGGAGAAATGGCTAACATGGTCGGACATGTATTGGAGAGTCACAAAATTACTTTTCATGAGGATGAGCTACCGCCTAAAGGGTTGGGGCACAACAAAGCACTACACATCATTGTGCAATGCGAGGATTACTTTATCACTAGGATACTGATTGATGGGGGTTCCAGCCTCAACATTTGTCCACTGGTAACACTCAAGAAATTGGGCAAAGGATTGCACGAGATAAAGGATGGAGCTATCAACGTGAAAGCCTTTGACGGCTCCCAAAGATCCACCATTGGGGAGATTAGTCTGTATTTGCAAATGGGGCCAACTTGGTTCGATATTGACTTCCAAGTGATAAACGTACCGACATCTTACAATCTGCTGCTGGGACGACCATGGATTCATGCTGCTGGGGCTGTGGCATTGACACTACATCAGGTAGTGAAATCCGAATGGAACCATCAAGAGGTAATCATTCACGGCGATGGAAGCAATCCTATATACAGTCGCCAGACCATTCTGTCAATCGAAAGAAGAAGGAAGCTAGGAGGAGAAACTTACCATCACATCGAAAGGGTGAATGCTGTTGACAAAGATAAATGGTGGGATAACAAGATCGAGAGTATACTGAATTGGTGTGGGTACGAACCTGGCAAAGGGCTCGGTAAAAACCTCCAAGGAATCGCTAAGCCCGTAAAACTCAAGAAACATAGCACCACCTTTGGTCTGGGATATGAGTACACCTGGGAGGAATTTAACCACCGGTCGCCACCATAGCGCGGTCCTTACTATCAACTAGAGCAGCTAGCACCACACTTGGAGCGGACTTTCCAACCGGCCAGTGTTATCTATGGGTCAGAAAAAGAAGAAGCACTTGCAGTGGTGAGGACTTTGTTCCTAGAAGACAATGACATGGACTGTTATATTGTTCTAAAGGAGGAGGGGGAGGAAGGCCCTTCCATACAGGCCGTAAGCAGAAGGGCCCGCCTTAATAACTGGACTATCAGAACAACTAGAGCCCGATGAGCCTCAGGGTAGCAAGGCTAAAACAAGCACTGTTTTAATTTACTGAAAGATTTTATTTTCCCATGTTTTCAATTCCTGCAATAAGATCTCCAATGTTTAAAACAATTATGCAATTTATCAAAGAATTTTGACTTTTCTTATGAATCAACACTTATTACTATTGTTTTCTCTCATTACTTTACTTATACAACATTACTATTACTTATCTTGATGAACCGATGACTGTGACATGCAATAAGACAACGTAACAAATGTACATAGATTCAGAGAAGGACGGGAAAGTCAGAGTCTGTGTCGACTACCGGAATTTCAACCGGGCCAGTCGAAACACGACTTCCCTTTGCCGAATATACAGATCCTGATCGACAATTATGCCAAGCATGAGCTGTTGTCTGTCACACCTCCTTTTTCACCCGCGCGCCGCATAAAGGGCACAGAGGGAGTTTTTCCAATTAAAGGACAATCGAAACGAGATTTTATTTAAAGATTCAGAGTCGCCACTTAGGAGATTTATAGTGTCCTAAGTCACCGGTTGAATCACGAATCGAGGAAAAGATTGACTCTGTATTATAGTCAGCGAACCAGAAATCCGAGTAAGGAATTTTGTTAACCCGGGAGAAGGTGTTAGGCATTCCCGAGTTTCGTAGTTCTAGCACGGTCGCTCAACTGTCATATTCGGCTTGTTTATCTGATTTTAATACCCGTTGAAACTATGTGCAATTTTTTTTACTGTTTACCGTTTTTATTATTGTTATTTTTAACGAGAATTGCAACGTCGTGAAAATACATCTCGAACCACGTCACATCAATGCACCCATGGTTATTGACATATTTCAACTCTGTTGAGATTTGGATTTGGGTCACATAAATGTGCACTCGAGTTTAAGAAAGTAAATTATTAAAGACGCGCCTAAAGCGACTAGCGTATCATTATTTTGGGTAAGGCCGTGAAACTTTGCTAAACGGCCCATCCCGAAGTCTAAGTAATTTTACCAACACGTATAGAGGGCCCCACAACTTGTGTATTTCTGTTTGTCGAGGCTCGTCTCATTCATTATTTTTAAAAGGAATTTGCAACGTTGTGGAAATGCATCTCGAACCACGTCACAATCAATGTACCCGTGATTAGAGACATATTTTAACTCCGTTGGGATTTTGATTTGGGTCACATAAATGTGCACCTGAATTTGAGAAGGTAAGATTAGTAAAATGCGTGCCTGAAGCGATTAGCGTATTATTGACTTTGCGGGAAGCCATGAAATTCGCTAAATGGCACGTCCCGAGGTCTAAATACTTAATGTGAACATTTAAAGAGGGCCATGCGATTTGTGATTTTATTTGGCGCGGTGCACCTTATTTATTTTAAAGCCAACCTAAAGGACTACGATTTTTCTATTATATATTGTCTCTAAGAAAAGACCCTAATTATTTAGCATGTCACTGAACCGTGATTAAGTACTCAAATTGATTCAGTTCAATTTGATAACCAGTCCATCATGGGCCTCTGTACAGGCCCAAGTATAATCAAGGAGCCTAAATTGAGACTTCATGGTCTTAGCATGAGGCTGACATGAAGCTTTTGGGGCCTAGGCTTTGGGGCAAGGCCCAAATCGTCAGAAGGTGCAAGATAAATTATGGCAGGCCCAAGTTCAGAAGATACAGGACTCAGCGTTTGAGCTTTCAACTTGAAACAAAAGACTGAGAATGCAACGAATTTAATTTACAGGCACAGGGTTATCACATGTGTAAGCAAACTGGTGATTGCTTCCAACCTAATAGTGACTATCAGCAATTAATTGATTTTTTACAAAGTAAGCAGTTCAACTCCATATAACCATGGCAAATGGTATTACTTTCATGCAGTCCGTATGATTGATATACTGAAATGGCCTAGAATGTTCAAATCTTACATGTCTACCATTATTTCAAAATTAACTACAAGTCATATCATTAACAATTTCAGAATCAGATTTTTACTACTAACTATCACAAACCTCTCATGCTAAACTATCATAGGCCAAATATCAGATCTAACTACAACACGAATTAAGGAGTAAACCAAATTAAAACCGGTGCTTCAATTCTTCACACAAATCAAATGAGTTTAACAATCCTACACGACCTCAAACAGTCCAATTATACAAGTGATATGAAATTCGAATAAACATAATTGCTCTACACTTTTGAACTAAAACAAAACATGAGAAATCAGAAATCATTTCAAGCGGCATTTCATTTCATGTCCACAAGCTTGAAGGTTACAGGATGTGTACCTGGATGTTTGAAATATAAGAAGAAGAAGAAATCAGCAGCAGCAGAAATGCGAGCAACAATACAACAACAGTTCACAACAGCAATTTGAAATTCCAAACAGCCACAAACAGAACCAGTTCAGCCCAGAAATATATTTATCAATCCGAGAAGAGTTCAGAAATGTTTTGAACCAAAAAGATGAATAGATTAACCCAAAACTGATTCGAATAAACCCAAATGACCTTCAAACTAACCCTAGAAACATACCAGAGCAATAGAACACTCAAACTGATCTGAGAAGGTCTCGACTGAAACCAAAGTCTACTTGAAAACTAAGTAGGAAACACTACTGATTCCAGTAGCTAGCAATCAGCTGATTTCTTCAGGACTCGTGAAACTCCCAAGAACTCTCTCTATTTTTATAACACTGACCCTCAAAAGAAAGCCCAGACCAGACTCCAAAAAAAAGGATCCCTTTAATTCTGTCAAGACCCCTATTTATACCCAAACCTCAGCCCATTTCCAGCTCTAAGGAGCACTTAGCTAATTAAGAAAGTATTTTCTGCCCGCTACTACATGTTTTGTTCTCCTTTTAATTCACTTGTTCCCCACTAGAGTATGTTTTTCCCATTATCCCTTGTCCTTCCCTTTATTAAATTGTTCAAACATGTATGAGCAACATATTTTAATCAATCCCCTTTTAAGCCTTTCATACCATTATGTTTTGTTTTCCATTAACACTAAACAATTGCATTAGTTTAATGGTACTTTAGTACCCTACTGTCAGAACATTCAACTTAAACCAATTTCAAACCTTTCAACCCCAAAATACCCTCCTAAAGTCCCTAAAATTACTAAAATTACCATTCTACCCCATCAGCTATATCCAATCCTCCTAATCAATTAACTAAACTATAACAGCTATAACCAATCTTAAGTGTGAAATCCTAACAATTGACTAATCGAATCATATGAGACTAACTCCCAATTGACAACACTTAGGAATCAGTTCATCATGGTCAGATTCATATCAGAACAACATTAAGATTCATCAAACTCAAATCACAACTTATGCTTGAAACTCAATTCAGACCAAATATCATCAAAATAAAGATTCAGTGATTAAACTAACACACTTCTAGATTAAACCTAAACAAGAACAACTGAACACTGTCAACATACTGAATGAAAACAAACTGACTTATATGAAGAAAAAAAACATGGTGAATAACAATGAGAAAGGGAAATTGGAACAATTTGAAACAAATGATACCAACAGGCTTATTTTAACACAAAATTAGAACAGAAAATAAACATGAGGGTAAACCTACTGGAATGAACCAAAAATTAAACTATTATCATGCTAATCTAATATTCAAGCATACAAAACTAATCGACGACACTTATTCAATCGATTACACAAATTATAACATATAACAATCGACAACAAACAGAAGAAATGATAATATTGGACCAAATAAAAGGTCTGACTGGAGAAAGAAAAGAGTAATCGATAAAATACGAATTTGAACTCATCTTAACAGACAAACAATGAAACATGAAAAACAAAAAGGGAAACAGAAGAAATACCTCCGAACTCAGAAACTGGACGACCCTGACTTGGACTCTGACTCGGACCTTTAATTGAGGTCGAACGGACCTTAATCGAGTGTTCTCAACTGAGAACACTTCGACTAAGTTTCACTGGACACCCAACTTCCTTTAATTTGGACAGATTTCAACCTTTCATTTTCTAGGGTTCTTGGGGGTTTGACTTGGGGTTCGAACGGTTCTGGTCTGATTCGAACCAAACCAATGGTGGTTTGGTGACGAGGGAGGTCAGAGAGATGTCCGGTATGATTTTAGGACTGGTTGGGGTAGGTTTAGGTTCTACTCGAATCTTCGATCGAAGATTCGAGAAGCTGGATGTGGATTCGAGGCAAACGGTTAGCGGATCTATAACGAGGGTGGTCAGATGCTCTAGGGGTGTTAGTTTCATGGTCATCGGCGTTGTTGTCGTCAGGTTTACGGTGAAGGGATTTGGTGGCGGCTAGGGTTTAGGGGTTCGTCTCTGAGAGAGACGATGAACAGGGGGTATGGCTTGGGGGTGCGAGGTGAGAGGTTGGATTTATATACGGAGGGGTGGTTTAATCCTGGCCATTGGATCAAGCACGATCAATGACCTGGATCAATTCACTTGAAGGAAACGGTGACGTTTGGTCATGCCTCGAGACTGGGTCAACCCGGGTTGAAATGGACCGGGTTATGGGGGAAGGCTGGGACCGCTAGATCAAGTCGTATCAACGGCTTGGATCTATTAGCCAGATACGACGTCGTTTGGATATATCTGGGACCGGCCGGTTTGGGCCTGGATTGGGCGTGTGAAGTGTGTGAGGGTTTGGGCCTCGTTTTGGTTAAAATAAAACGGCCCAGTTCTGATTTCCTTGGATTTTTCATTTCTTCCTTTTCTTTTAACTTCTTTTTTAATTAATTTTTCAAAATTAAAAACGTAAAAATCCTAAATTAAATTATAAAATCGACAATTAACTTAAAATATCAGCTCTTAATGATAATTATCACACGAAATTAAACACTAATAAAGATAAAATCATACAATCTTGGACATTAAATGCTAAAAATGCAAAGTACATATTTTTGTGATTTTTTCATTTTGTAAAACAAACTTTATTGTTTAATTAATTCCTAAATTGTAAAATTAAATCCTAAATGCACATGCAACACATATTTTTTATATTTTCTTAATTAAAGTAGAAATAAACATGCACAGAAAAAATACAAATAAATCACAAATAACATAAAACCATTTTATTTTGAATTTTTTGGAGTAGTTCTCGTAGGGCAAAAATCACGTGCTCACAGCTGCCCCTCTTTGTCCGGAAACACGAAAGGTTTTCGTGCAAAGATAAAATGAGCGGATACGAGCGATTTTTACCCGTTGGACTACCCCGTGTGAAGCATTTTTTGAAAGATTTAACCGAACCTTTGCTTCGAAGGTTTCCTACATATCCCTGGCTAAAAGGGAATCAGGTTAATGTAGTTCGGGAAGTTTTGGTAGTTGGGACTACCATGGGACTGCAATGTTGCTGTTACTGCTGTTGCATGCTGTTACTACTGCTTTCCGACCTCCTTATTATACCATTGCTAGAAAGAAAACAAAAAGCTAGACTAAACTAATGATTACAGAATCTTATCTATCTTCGACTTGCTCTTGTAGTCTTCTTTCTGAAATGGGATTCATGCTGGAAGTATTTTGTTGTAACCCTCCGCATTACGGACTTCTGACTTGATCTTGAAATGTATTCCTCTGTTCTGCAGGCAGGCTCCTGACTCCAACTTGACTTTAAAAGATAATACGACCTCCATTCTCCAGGCGGGCTCCTGACTTCAACGATTTCTTAAAAATATAACACCTCTATTCTCCAGGCGGGCTCCTGACTTCGACTTAAAATTATAACAACCTCCGTTCTACAGGCGGGCTCCTGACTTCATCAACTTAAAATTTAACAACCTCCATTCTACAGGCGGGCTCCTGACTTCTTTGACTTAAAATTATAACAACCTCCGTTTTACAGGCGGGCTCCTGACTTCAACAACAATTTAAAGAAAAAACAGCCTCCATTCTCCAGGTGGGCTCCTGACTTCAACAACAACTTGAAATTTAACAACCTCTATTCTACAAGCGGGCTCCTGACTTTTTTGACTTAAAATTATAACGACTTCCGTTCTACAGGCGGACTCCTGACTTCTTCGACTTAAAATTATAACAACCTCTGTTCTACAGGCGGGCTCCTGACTTCTTCAACTTAAAACATAACAACCTCCATTCTATAGGCGGGCTCCTGACTTCTTCAACTACAACTCAGAATGTAATACCTCCATTCTCTAGGCGGGCTCCTGACTTCACTACTTCTTAAAAATATAGCACCTCCCTTCTCCAGGTGGGCTCTTGACTTCAACTATAAATTAAAAATATAACACCTCCATTCTCCAGGCGGGCTCCTGACTTCAACTATAATTTGAGATATAACACCTCCATTCTCTAGGCGGGCTCTTGACTTCAATACTTCCCAAAACATAATACCTCCATTCTCCAGACGGGCTCCTGACTTCAACTACTTCTTAAAAATATAGCACCTCCATTCTCCAGGCGGGTTCCCGACTTCAACTATAAATTAAAAATATAACACCTCCATTCTCCAGGCGGGCTCCTGACTTCAACTATAATTTGAGATATAACACCTCCGTTCTCTAGGCGGGCTCCTGACTTCAATAGCTTCCTAAAATGTAACACCTCTATTCTCCAAGCGGGCTCCTGACTTCTATTACGACTTAAAAATATAGCACCTCCATTCTCCAGGCGGGTTCCTGACTTCAACTATAAATTAAAAATATAACACCTCCATTCTCCAGGCGGGCTCCTGACTTCAACTATAATTTGAGATATAACACCTCCGTTCTCCAGGCGGGCTCCTGACTTCAATAGCTTCCTAAAATGTAACACCTCTATTCTCCAGGCGGGCTCCTGACTTCTATTACGACTTAAAATTTAACAATCTCCATTCTGCAGGCGGGCTCCTGACTTCTTCAGCAATCACTTCCCTCATACTGGTGTTTTCACTTCTCTGAAACCTGCTGGGGATAACACTGCTGGGGAATTATCTTCCTTCTTTAAGACTAATTACTTTCCTCCTTTTAACAATGGTGGGGATGATACTGATTCAAAGACCACTACCCTTAAAACTTGGGTTATCTTGCTTCTTCCAAGATTGCTTTCTTTAAAACCTGTATTGCCTTCTCCCGTAAACTTCTGGGGATTCCACTTCCTTCAAAACTTGTGTTATCTCCCATCTTCCCCAAGTGGGTATCTGATTTCAAGAAAATTTTCGCAATGAGAGAAAATTTTCTGCCCTAGTTTGATAATCTTCTTTGTGTCCATGTCTTCCTGTTGTCAATAACATTTCCTTTCCCTGCTTCAAATCAAAGAAAAATTTGTTAGTTTAAAACGTGGTGAGTGGTCGTGCCACTCCTGCTGGGGATGGTTTTTCCCTTTTTCCTTTCCCTATTTTGCGTTTTATTACAAAACTTGCTGGGGATGATATTATTTGTTGGGGATGATATTCCTGCTGGGGATGGTTTTTCTTTTCTCTTCCTTCCCCGCTCTGTGTTGTCCAACCATCGCGGAACTTGGTCGATAATCTGTCGGAGTTGTTCCTGCATTTCGCAAATCTGTTGGGGTTCCTCTTGGAAGTTGATCCATAACTTTTCAACTGTTGTTTTTTTCCTGTTTTTTCTCCAACTTCCCCTGGAAATTTGGTCCTCTTGGAATCTAGACCCATTCATCATTTGGTCTTGCGACAAACTTTTTTTCGCTTTGTCGCCTTATCTTTGGCCTGTCCTATTCGCATTTTGCTTTGCACCATTTTGGCACCTGGTAATAAGCTCTGAAAATCCTTTTCAAAAAACAAACTGTTGGAGGAAAAATTCGTAAAACAAAAGAAATGAAAAAGTGATGATTTCAAAAGATGGAAAAAGAAGAAGTCTTTCCGAACAAATGCTGGGGAGAAGAAAAGGAAAAGGACTTATCTGAATGATATAACCGATCCCAACGATCATGTCGTGCATTCCAGATTAATCAACCCAGTCTACTTGTATCAATCAATCTTTCGGACGGACTCATCTTGCTGGGGATAAACATGCACTCAACTATTTGCCAAATGCGGATCATTTCCGCCAATCTTGTCTTGTCGCCTCATAGTGCCCTTCGAGAGGTTTTCACTAATAAGACTCTCTCATTTCTCTCAAATCCCGTCACCTTATGGTGCCTGTGAAGGTTTTCACCGATAAGACTCTCGTTTTATTTCTCTCAACTTACGCCGCCCTATGGCGCCTGTGAAGGTTTTCACCATAAGACTCTCTCATTTTATTTTCTCTTTTTCCGCTGGGGATTGGAGTGTTGCCAATAAGATTCTCTCTACTAGGGATTCTTTTGGCTATCAATTCATTTTCAGCTTATGATCCTCTTCTTTGTTGGGGATCAGAGTGTTATTCCCGACTTTCATTTGCATGACTTGGCACTTCTCGGATACTGACCGGGAGGTCTTTTTTGGACATCGATATGGGTTTTTGTGTATTGCTAAAAGAAAATGGGCATCAAAAGGTTCAAAATAATTTTGATGGGTAACACATTACAACTCTTGGAATCAAACTTCCTTCCCAAAATTACAAACACAACTTCTGCCCCAGTTTCTTGCTTGGGGATTTTTATTTTTTGTTACACTATGACCGAGCCATGAGGCGCCTACGTATCCTTCTTGAGGAATCAGGTCAAACGTAGTTCCCAATTCCTTTGTTTTTCTTGTGACTTTCTTTTGTTTTTATTATTTTTCTCTTCTCTTTTTCTTTCATTTTCATTACTGATTCCAAAAGAGGGGTATGAAAGAATTAATAAGGCTCAAAGGGGGAAGCAAAGGTTAAAGTATTGGATAGAAGAAAAGATTGCCTCCATCATTTCATTCTCCGATAAATGCCAAGTAGAAACAGATAAACATCAATTGCAATCAAAGGAATTACATATAATATCTCTTGACTGCGTCAGAATTGATAGTCATGTCGATGCATCTTCCCTCGACATCTGTCAGACATAAGGCGCCATTGGATAACACTCTGGTCACAGTAAACGGCCTTTGCCAATTCGGGGCGAACTTGCCCTTTGCTTCGGACTGATGTGACAAGATTCGTTTCAGCACTTGCTGTCCTACTTCAAATTTCCTGGGACGCACCTTCTTATTATATGCTCTTGTCATCCTCTTTTGATACAACTGGCCATGACATACTGCTGCCAATCTCTTTTCATCAATCAAGCTCAACTGCTCCAATCGGGCTTTGACCCATTCATCATCATCAATCCCAGCCTCAGCGATAATCCGGAAGGACGAAATTTCTACTTCTGCCGGTATCACTGCTTTAGTTTCGTATACCAATAAATAAGGAGTTGCACCTACTCAAGTGCGGGAAGTAGTGCGATATCCCAACAATGCAAATGGCAACTTTTCGTGCCATTGCCTGGACCCTTCTACCATCTTCCTCAATATCTTCTTTATTTTCTTGTTGGCTGCCTCAACCGCGCCATTTGCCTTGGGATGATACGGGGTGGAATTACGGTGTGTAATCTTGAATTGTTGACATACTTCTTTCATCCAACTGCTTTTAAGATTAGTGCCATTGTCCGTGATGATCACTTTGGGGATCCCAAATCTACAGATGATATGGGAATGAACGAAATCCACCACCGCCTTCTTGGTTACCGACTTAAAAGTTTTAGCCTCAACCCACTTGGTGAAATAATCGATGGTGACCAGAATGAACCTATGACCGTTGGAAGCTGCCGGCTCAATCGGTCCAATGACATCCATGCCCCATGCAACAAACTGCCATGGTGCTGACATTGTATGCAATTCTGTTGGCGGAGAATGAATCAAATCTCCGTGTATCTGACACTGATGGCATTTTCGCACGAAATTGATACAATCATGCTCCATAGTGAGCCAATAATACCCTGCTCGAAGAATCTTCTTCGCCAATACATATCCGCTCATATGTGGCCCACAAACTCCCGCATGTACCTCTGTCATTACTGTCATGGCTTGACTAGCATCTATACATCTCAGCAATCCCAAATCTGGTGTTCTTTTGTATAACACTCCTCCACTGAGGAAAAATCCATTTTCTAGTCGCCGAATGGCTCTCTTTTGATCTCTGGTGGATTGGTCCGGGTATATCCCCATCCTAAGGTATTCCTTGACATCATAGAACCATGGTTCACCATCCAGTTCTTCCTCTAACATGTTGCAATAAGCATGCTGATCACGAACCTGAATATGCAACGAGTCAACATGAATTTTTTCTGGGTGGTGCAACATCGATGCTAAGGTGGCCAAAGCATCGACAACCTCATTATGAACTCTTGGGATGTGTCTGAACTCCACTGATCGAAATCGCTTGCTCAGATCGTGCAAACATTGTTGATATGGTATGAGCTTCAAATCTCTTGTTTCCCATTCACCTTGAATCTGATGCACCAGGAGGTCCGAGTCTCCCAAGACCAAGACGTCCTGGACATCCATGTCTGCAGCTAGCCGTAGACCCAAAATGCATGCTTCATACTCAGCCATATTGTTGGTATAATAGAAACGCAGCTGAGCTGTAACAGGATAATGATGTCCTGTTTCAGAAGTAAGTACCACTCCTATTCCAACTCCCTTCGCATTTGCGGCTCCATCGAAAAAAAGCTTCCATCCCGGTTCCTTGGTCATTTCCAACTCATCTATATGCATCAGGAAAATACATTCTCAAGGGCTCGTATTCGTCATCAATAGGATTCTCAGCCAAGTGATCAGTCAATGCTTGGGCCTTCATGGCCGTCCTCATCACATAGACGATGTCAAATTCTATGAGTAATAGCTGTTATTTCGCCAATCTCCCTGTGGGCATAGGCTTCTGGAAAATATACTTCAGTGGATCCAAGCGTGAAATGAGATAAGTAGTATATGATGACAGATAATGCTTCAATTTCTGGGCCACCCAAGTTAGGGCGCAACATGTCTTCTCGAGTTGAGTGTACTTAACCTCATAGCCTGTAAACTTCTTGCTGAGATAATAGATGGATTGCTCCTTCCTTCCCGTAATGTCGTACTGCCTCAGTACGCAGCCAAACGAATTCTCCAGGACTGTTAGATAAAGAATTAACGGTCTTCCCGGCTTAGGTGGAACCAACACAGGTGGATTTGATAAATATCCTTTGATTTGGTTAAATGCTTCCTGACATTCTGTCGTCCATTCTACCGCAACATCTTTCTTCAGTAGCCGAAAAATGGGTTCATAAGTTGCTGTGAGTTGAGCAATAAACCTGCTGATATAATTCTGTCACGACCCAAACTGAAGGGCCATGACTAGCACCCGACCACACTTGCCGAGCACCAACGTACATTTCATCTAACCTTCATTATTATCTTTTAAGGCTGACGAGATCAATATAAATGGTAGACCTAGATCATGGACAACCATCAATAAAATATGACGGCATGAACATACATAGCAGGGGATGACCAGACAATCAAGAAACTACGTATAAGATATGAGCTACCTCGCTACTATGAAAGACTATACAACAAAAACTAGCCGACAAGGCATACCAAACTATACATGAGACGACACCTGTCTATGAGCCTCTAAAAGAACATAAGTGTTGCAACATAGCCGGAACAGGGCCCCGACATACCCATAATGTCTATAACAAAAATTGCATACCAAGACCAAGGCAAGTCCGGAGAAGGGATCTCGCCAATCACCGCTGAACTGGACAGTCTACTGTGGTGGGGGAGCTGCACCTGTCTGTCTATCAGGACCTGCAGCACGACATGCAGCGTCCACAAATAAAAGGACGCCAGTACGAATAAAGTACTGAGTATGTAAGGCAAGGAACCATAAATGCGATCAGTAATGTAAGCAAGGATAGAGAATATACAACCTGTAACATCTTAGTACCTCTGAGGGCTACTTACATGAAATGCATGATACATATGTATAAATACATAAACCTTTAAAGCATTCTCCTCTGTGGGCATCATCATCATCATATCGTACCCGACCATAATAGGCTCGGTAGAATCGTACCCGGCCACGTGGAGCTCGGTAAAACCCAACTGATCAGTGGTTGCACAATAGGTGCCATACCCGGCCAACTATAGCGTGGCTCGGTAGAGTAAAATAGATACATATATATAATGCATGCTCGACTCATGGAATCACATTCTAAACCTTTCGGAGTGACGTAAGGTCGGTATCCTCTGTACACGTTATTAGGACTAACTCTTCACTATGAACCTTATAAGAATTAGGAAGTACCAACAACATTGATAACATAAGACTAAGAGAAGCAACATTAACACCAATCGTTCCATAAGAGGGAAAACAATGTAAGTACTGCTAGCTTCTAAGAGTAGAGTATCTTGGAAGATCGTTCATTATATTATGTGCAATCGGAGTCGTGCAAAAGAAGGAAAGGGATAGCCTCACATACCTTGTATATACTTCCCCAATCTCAAGCTATGCAATTGTCAAAACTCCTTAGTCTACAATAAGAGAAACGATACTATCGTTATCATTTAAGCGTCATAACTATTATGTATCGACCACAACCTATTTTACGATGAAACGGACAGCACCTCCCCTATATATATGACCTCACACCATTCAAAACAATCACCAAACAGCCCAAACATCATCAATAAAAAACATATTGAGCCTCCCAAAATAGTCCACACACAGCCTAATCACTCCATACATACGACGACCACCGTAGTCGTGTCAAACAACCTGGAAATGTTACGAATAACTATCAGCCCATAAACCTACATATATATGGTGTTTCTCCACACCCTTCCTCCTCCAAAACTCCACAAGATAGTAGTAAAATACGCAGCCCAACAACAACGCAAAACAGTCCACAAAACAATAACACTACTACCAAACCTTTCGATATATATCTCACAAGTTCTAGCTTCAATGGCTTAGCCGCAACTTGGATAATCTTAAATACATATAGAGTAAGAGGTTCCTTACCTTTATATAGAAAGAACAACTCCAATTTGACCTTAAATTTCCAAGAAATATCCCTCCAATGCTGCCACAACAACAAAAAAATGAAACTAGCGATCAATTAGTGTTTTTCGGCACTAGAATCACTTTAGAAGGCTTGAAATCACCTAGGATTGATATTAAGAACATTAGGGAGTATTTACAGAACATATGCCCTTTAAAACAACCTCCCACACGAGCTGGAACGACACAAAAATGAGCAACAACAAGAAGAACAAGAGACTTACTAGCGCCACGGAATTCCCGACACTTGATTTGTGTTGTTTGCCCTTTTTTTGGGTCTTGAATCTTGAGAGAACCTTGAGAGGATATTCCTAGGGTTCTAAGTTCTGAAAATAGTGAAAAGAAATGACTTAAAACGGGTTGTAGTCATCCTATATAGGTCCAAATATCTTAAACCGACTTAGTGGGCCCCATAGAGAGGTGTTTGGCGCAGTCTCGCGAAAACGCGAATATCTCTCTACTCCGAGATCGTATCGATGAACGGTTTAATGCGTTCGAAACTAAACTCATAGATATTTAATTTGGTGGGTAGATAACCCCGTAATTCCTTGTAAATTATGAGAAAAGATTAGAAACATTTGACCTAATGTTTAAGTAAAATTATGAACCTAAGTTGCGACAACTTTTGTCGACTTTTGTTTCATAACTCGTTTGACTTCAAGACTTATGATACGGATATTATATGATTAAAATACCTTAATAAATGACCTCTTGAGTGTATTAAACACCGCTAGATTACCTAAAAATACGAGTTACAACATCCTTGATTCGTTTAACTTCTAATACTGGTTAATCACCCTTATACACTCTTGTATCACTTAAGACCAATAGGATTGACTTCTTATCATCTCAAAGATAATTCCTTCTTGGATTTATGTTAACTAATATATGGCATGAACTAACACATGCGGATATGGGTTGTAACAAATTCAACCTTCCCAACAAACTCATTACTTCTGTCTTGTTCTTCGGCGGTGGCAAATCTTGGATGGATTTGATCTTTGACATGTCCAACTCAATGCCTCGCCGACTGACGATGAATCCCAACAACTTTCCAGATGGAACACCAAATGCGCATTTGGCCGGGTTGATCTTAATATCATACCTTCGAAGTCTTTGGAAAAACTTCCTTAGGTCTGCTACGTGGTCTTCCTGATGCTTGGATTTTATGATCACATCGTCTACTTATACCTCAATCTCTTTGTGTATCGTGTCATGAAACATAGTAGTCATTGCTCTCATGTACGTTGACCCAACATTCTTCAAACTAAATGGCATTACCCGGTAGCAATAAGTCCCCCAAAGCGTAATGAAAGCTGTCTTTTCCGCATCTTCTTCATCCATCAGAATCTGATAATACCTAGCATAACAATCCACAAAAGACCCGATCTCACGTCCGGCACAATTATCGATCAAGATATGGATGTTGGATAATGGAAAATTATCCTTTGGGCTTGTCCTGTTTAGATTGCAGTAATCGACACACACCCTGATCTTCCCATCTTTCTTCGGCACTGACACCACATTAGCCAACCAATCAGGATATCGAGTGACCCGAATAACCTTTGCTTGTAGCTGCTTGGTTACTTCCTCTTTAATCTTCACACTCATGTCTGTTTTGAACTTCCTCAATTTTTGCTTGACAGGAGGGCATGCCGGGTTAATGGGCAATTTGTGAACCACTAAATCCGTGCTTAACCCCGGCATGTCATCATACGACTATGCAAAAATGTCTTTGAACTCAATAAGTGCTTTGATTAGTTCTTCCCTGATATTCGGTGCAATGTGGATGCTTATTTTAGTTTCCTTGATATCATTTGCATCCCCTAAATTGATGACTTCTGTGTCATTTAAGTTGGGCTTGGATTTCTCTTCAAACTAGCTTAACTCTCTGTTTATCTCTTCGAAGGCTTCATCCTCATCGTATTCCGATTCATCATCATAATTGTCCTCTTGTACAATTAGTTCGGAATCAGATTGATCTTTTAGACTGGGTTGAAGATTCGTTGTGCATGTCATGTCATTAGAACCAATATAAAGAGAACTGTTCAGAAAGAGAAAAGAAGAAAACAAAATTAGAACAAAATAAGAAGAGAAAAAAAAAGCTTTCACTTTATTAAAATACGGGATAACAGAGTTTCACACTTTGTCGAATACAAAACAAAACTGGATTACAACCCTGGAATAATCCAAAAAGACAAGAAAGAAAAATCAGAGCCCACTACCAAGACTCCCTCCGGGTAGGAAGGGGAGTAGCCATCCAATTGTTGATATTTACCCTAGGCCCCACAAACTGTACATCTAACCTACTGGACCCTTCTCCAGCTTCTATCATGTTGACATCGGCGAACAACCTTTCAAATCCCTCATTCAAATCTCCATCTAGCCGAATAAGTGGTCCGAGAACTTTCGGGACCGGCAACTTTCTGATACCTGCTCTGACAAATGATTTGGATAGGCACGGGATTGGCTTGGGAAGGACCTAAACTCTTGTCTTCAACTTGCAGGCCCGTCTCACATCCGCCGCTATAGGCTTGAACCCCAACCCAAAGGTATCCAGATTTTTGGGCAAAGAAACTGGCTGAACAATACCCTGAAGATCATCCCCTAAACCTTTGCCTGGCACAAACCCGTTCTTCAACATCTCCGAGGCTACCATGATAGTCGCAACTGCGATCCTGGGAAGTGAAAGGTCCTCGCCTTCAGAAATTTTATCCACTGAAACCGTATCGAAAACCTGGTAAACCCACGGTCCCTTATTATCATCAGTCTCTATGAAGGGCACGATGGCATCACTTACGACGCTTGTATTGTCTTTAACATGTACTATGATCTCTTGCCTATCCCACTCGAATTTGACCATCTGATGTAATGTAGAAGGCACTGCTTTGGCGGCGTGGATCCAGGGTCGCCCCAATAGAAGATTATATGACACTGCCACGTCTAACACTTGAAACTCCATGGTGAACTCGACTGGACCAATTGTTAATTCAAGTATGATGTCACCCACTGTGTCTGTACCACCAACATCAAACCCTCGAACATAGATGTTGTTCTTGTGAATCCTGTCACTATCGACCTTCATTTTGTTCAATGTGGCCAAAGGACAGATATTGGCATTGGACCCATTATCAATCAGTACTCGAGTGACTACCGAGTCTTCGCACTTCACGGTCAAATAAAGGGCTCTATTATGTTCTGTACCCTCCACGGGCAACTCATCGTCTGAAAAAGTGACCCTGTCAACCTCGAAAATCTTGTTTGCTATTTTCTCCAGATGATTCATAGAGATCTTATCTGGAACATGGGCTTCGTTTAGAATTTTCATCAATACCTGGCGATGCTCATCTGAATGGATCAACAGCGATAGCAATGAGATCTGTGCCGGGGTCTTCCTCAACTGCTCCACAATGGAGTAATCTTGCGCCTTCATTTTCTTTAAAAATTCTTCCGCCTCTTCCTCGGTAACTGGATTCTTTGTCGCTACTGGATTGGCCCTTCTTAACTCTGCGAGGGAAAAACACCTTCTCGAACGAGTTAACCCCTGTGCCTCACATATTTCTTCCACAACTTCCTTCCCCTTATGCATTACCATTACCTGACTGTAGCTTCATGGCACAACTTTCTCGCTGATTATCGGCAACTGCATTACTGGCCTGATAACAACTGGTCCTGTGCATGCTCCCTTCACGGCTATTGGCTTGCTTGATATCCCTTGCACCATTACTTTGACCGGCTCTGGATTCTTGGCAACATCAGACGAACTCTTCCCCATCACCACCACTGGCTTGCCTTCTACCCTTTCCGACTGTACTACCACTTTTCCACTAATCAACTTTTCTTTCGGACTAGCACGGATCATCATTACCGTTTGTGAGGGCTTCTTGAGCTTCCCTCTTTCGTGCGCTAGTTCGATTATGTGGGCTTCATGGTGTGCCGACAACGGGTTCTGATTGATGTTAGGTGCCTCTGGCTCCTGGACCTCGATCCTATTTGTGTCAATGAGATCTTGTATGGCAGTCCTCAACTTCTAACACTTCTCAGTATCATGCCCGGGAGCCCCTGAACAATATTCATAGCTTACCGAGTGGTCCAGATTTTTGGGAAAGAGATTTGACAATTTGGGCTCCACAGGACTCAATAGGCCTAACTGCCTCAATTTGTGGAACAAAGTAGTATAAGTTTCTCCCAGCGGAGTGAATGTTCTCTGCCTCTGCACCCTTTCATTCCTGAAGGTCTGATTCCCACGGAAGCCTGGTCCCGAAGGATTCCTGTAGGCCCTTGGTGGTGGATATGTGTTTTGTGGAGGTGGATATGTGTTTTGTGGGAGTGGATATGTATTTTGTGGAGGTTGATATGTATTCTGGGGATCCAGCGCACACCATTGCGGGCGAGCCGGAGGCTGGGTGTAAGTTTGGGTGTGATGGATAGAGAAGTGTGGCTCTTGTGGTGGGTAGTAGGGCTGTGGAGGGTCGTATGGAATGTGTGGGTAATTTGAGTGATGGGGTCTAGGTTGGTAGTGAGGGGGGGACCTCTGGATCTGGACCAAGTACCTGCCTCGACTGTTGCGACATCTTCCCTTTTCTTCTTTTCGAGCGCACCTCCCGTGCCGCTCTGGATGGCCTGAGTGGTTGCTTTAATTGCCGAATAGCTCAAGATTTTGTTGGACTTAAGTCCCTCTTCAATCATACCACCCATTTTTACTACTTCGTCGAAAGATTTGCCAACTGACGTCACCAAGTGACCAAAGTAAGTTGGCTCTAGAGTCTGTAGAAAATAGTCCACCATTTCCTCCTCTCTCATCGGAGGATCAACTCTTGCTGCCTGTTCTCTCCACCGGAATCCAAATTCTCTAAAGCTCTCTCTCGGCTTCTTCTCAAGTTTCAGCAATGTGAGACGGTCAGGGACGATCTCAAGATTATACTGGAAGTGACCTGCGAATGCTTGTGCTAGATCGTCCCAGGTGTACCACCTGCTCAGATCCTGTCTTGGGTACCATTCCAGTGCAGACCCACTTAGACTTTGACCAAAGTAAGCTATTAGCATCTCATATTTACCACCTGTTCCTCTCATCTTGCTGCAAAAACCACGCAGATGTGCCATTGGATCACCGTGCCCCTCATATAGATCAAACTTTGGCATCTTGAACCCTGCAGGCAATTGAATGTCGGGGAATGGGCACAGATCTTTGTAGGCCATACTGACTTGGTTGCCTAACCCATGTATATTCCTAAAGGACTGCTCCAGGCTTTTAAACTTTCGAAGCACTTCGTCTTGCTCTGGGCTCTTAGCCGGCTTTTTAGTCTCTACCGGTATCTCGAAGTGAGTATTATAAGTATGAGGCTTGTGTGATTTGAAGGTTGGTTCAAAGGGTAATATTGGTTATCGTGAGCCTGAAACAACGGCTCGCTGGATGATCTTTGCAACGTGGCTGGTGGAGGTGCCACGAAAATAGGAACATTTGGTGGAGGAGGGTTCTGATTGGGTTGTGAAGCTTGGGGATCATAGGCATTTCTTCCCTGATAGTATTGGTGACTGGGGAAGCTTGTCGAAGGGCTGGCGGGGGGGTATTTCGGCGTGTTTCCTGGTGGGAGAGTGGGAATAATGGGAGGGTTAGGCACTTTTTGTACCCTGGCTAAGGCCAGCTGCATTTCTTTCATCTCCTGTCTCATCTTATCCATTTTCTTCTTCAGCATTTGATTCTCCGTCCTTTCATCCTCGACACTTTGGTCTGAACTAGTCATGTTTTTTAGTATGGGCCCTTTGGATCTTGTTTGGTAATGGTAATATGCCAGAACAAACTAACTGGTTCGAAATCTCTAGATAAACAACAAACTTGTTAGCATTAGAGTTTAACACATATTGCAATTTCACGTTGGGGGATGCAATGTTCCTAGGCGGTTTAACCATTTCTAACATGTCTATGCTTCAACCGCATGTGTCATTCCGGCTTACTTTGTTTGAGCCTCGTTTAAGTGTTTCTGAAACTTTCTTTATCTCTCTTTTTATTTCTTTCTTTTCCTTTCTTTTATTCACTTTGCCTTTTCTCTTTTTCTTTTTAGTGGTGGTCGAATCTTATGTGGATTGCCTACGTATCATGTCCCCGCATGAATCAGACCGGGCGTAGTTCTGCCATAAGTGCGGAAAATAAAGACACCATTTTTGGATTTTCCAACCTTTACTAGCAAAACGTTTTATTACAAGGCAAAACATTTTTGAAAGGAAATTGACAGATTTGATACAGACTACAGACTTTATGCCAAAAGGGAAATACAAACTCCGACGGACAACAGACTCTGAAGACAAGGAAAATACAGACTCAAACTATGAATATTTCATAGTTTTGAATTTTGGCGCCCGCGGGGCGTCGTTCGGCCTCGCCGCGGGCTTTGGTGCAAGGCCCCTTTGTAGATCTTTCAAATCTCCCATGATCTGGTGGACATAAATCATTATTGAAGAAAATAAGGCGGTACAGGACATATCCTCACAAGCTAGGCACTTTATGGTGATGTAGTGCCCGATATCGTCGATTCTTCCCTTGATTCTGTCCCTTTCCATAAGCAATCACTCTATCTGTTGATTCCGCGTCCCCAACATTTGAGCATTGTAAAGGAGTTGATCCTGAAACTCATTCATCTGTTTCTTCATTTGGGTCATCAGATAATAATAGCACTTCCTATCTGTTCTGGCCTCTCGGGCTTGTCTGAAGATCCGCTCTTCGTAGTCCCTCTACATTTGTTGCGTGAACCGTACTCGCTCTTCTGTCTTCTTTATCCATTTCACCTGGATTCTCTCTAGACCAACTTTAGATTTTTCCAGGTTTTCTTGATATTCGAGGACTTTCTTCTTCAGACCATTTATGAGCCTTTTATCAGTCCGACTTCTCTCCTGGCTTCTGGCAGCTATTTTCATTTTCTGGATTTGAGTTTTGAGGACCTCGTTTTCCTGAGCTAGTTTTCTCCTTTCCCCCTCATCTGCAGCGATATGCAAATCTTTCTCAAATTTCAAATCCATAACTTGCTTCTCCAACTTACCTATTGTCACTCTGTACTCGTGTTCTTTAGCCAACCAATCCCACTGTTCTTGCGACGCCTTGACGAACTCCTGGAGATAGGGTCTTTTAGCCGGCCTTTCGTGCTCAAGTTCTCTCCTGTACCAAACAAGGTATCCTGGCGCCACTTCGCCTTTGGCCCGATCCTATACGCAAGTATCTGCTTTTAAATATTGGCATTCACTCCAAATCTGACAAACTCTTGCTTCAGGGAACTGTCCATCAGGGCTAATCTCAATTACTTGAGCACTAAGATCTTCCTCCTGTGGCACTGTTTGGCATCTCCCGAGTTGTCTCAAAACCCGATACGGTGCATAAGGCTGAATTCTCTTGAGCCCCATCAATAAAAAGTGGGTCCTAGCTGCTGGCATATGGATGACCTCGTCAACGGGCAACCATCCTAGTGTCCACTGTATTTGGCTGGCGGTGAGGGTCCGAAAGAATGATGTCCATGCCGTAACTCCCTTGAGTATACTGACCCCCTCGATCCTTGTGTAGAACTCTTCTATGCAAGTTTTCTTCGAGGAGCCATAACTCAAGAGCTGGGAAGAGATGCTCAGTCATCCACATTTGTAGCAACAAGTTACACCCCTCGAAAAAGTTCCCTCTAGCTTTGCAGGCTGTGAGAGCTCGGAAGATATCAGATACTATCATAGGCACAAGAGTGCTTTCATCTTGAATAAGCAAGATACTGACGACCCCAGCTATTTTCAGATCAATGTTTTCATCTTTCCTTGGAAATACCAAAAGGCCCAAAAAGGTTATCATAAAAGCCACTCGTCTATGCTCGTCCCATTTCTGACGGTTACTTTTGCTGCATAACTTGTTACCCGGGTTGTTGAATCCTCCGACATGACCGTATCTGTCGTATATGAAGCGCGGATTACAAAACCCTGCGGCCAAATCTGGGTTATGGACTGTCCTGGGTATCTTTAACGAATCTAAAAACCGATGCACAGTGATAGCTCTTGGAGCAACCAAGTATTTTTGCCTCAACGGAACTTCAGCATTTCCGATGTACTCGGCTATTTCCTCCAAAGTCGGAGTGAGTTCAAAATCGAAGAAGTGGAAGATATTGTGTGCCGGGTCCAGCAGGTGACCAAAGCTCTTATGATATCCCCCCGAGACTGGATTTCCAATAAACCCATAAGACCTTTTAGATATTTCTTGACCTCATCTTGCCCTTCACCACATAAATCATCCCACCATAGCAGCAACTTGAAAGAGATTTTAGTCATTATTGAAAAAGGTTCATTTTGTATCGTGCTCATCCTGCACGTTTATTAAGGTGATTAAACAAAAAATAAAATTTATTTGACTCAACTAATTGGCTGTTTTTTTTAATTTTTCACAGATTAAAAGAAAGATCCGGTTCCGAACACGGCCTTTCAGCACTTCGGGAAGGAAGATTTTGAGGCTGGGTGAGTCAACCAGTCAAAAATCCAAAAAACGACTATGAGTGGCCGTTTATGCAAAGTCAGTCTTCCGACGTCCCTTTTGGGAACATTAGGCTATTTTGACAAAAATGGCGTCACCCGACTTATTTATGACGAAAATTAAATTTTGACATTTTTGTAAAGGGGAGGTTGGACCCGATGAGGGTTGCCTACGTATCCCGCACCCTGTGAGAATCAAACCGGCGTAGTTCGGGTAGATAAAACAAACTTCTTTTGAAAACAAACCTCTTTTTAATGGCAAATAAAACCATTTTTCATAAACAAAATCATTTTTTTTCATTTTCTCAAAAATTCGACAGAGTTTCGACGTTATTTGGACATTGATTTTTCAGAACAGGCGATTAACTACCTCTATTTCTCTCTCCTCAAAGTATTCAAAAGCCGGTCAGCATACAAGTCTGAGGCAAACAAATGCACAAGTAGCAAGTAAGATGCATCAGGATGGTCCTTTGTCATTTTGGTACACCTATCCTAGACAGACCCAACCCCTGTGTTGAGCCTCCAAAGTTAAATGCACGTGATGCAAACAAACGTTCCTACTAGGGATCCAACATGAAGCTGAGTTATTCTAGGTTTATACCCAGGGTATTTGTTCTAGACTGTATACCCGAGCGGACAACTCGAGTCGAGGAGGGGGCTACGTACTGGGGACCCACGGGATCGTCCGACTTTGTAACTTGTCCGGCCTCTTTCTTATTTCAGGGTATGACACTAACAGAATAGGGAGTCTCAACCAGTAAGCAACATCCCCGGAGGTAAGAAGAGAAGGGTTTCAGCATAGTTTATATACAGTTCAGATAATATCAAAGCGGTAAAAGCATCATTTAGCACATTAGGCCCAATCATGTAAAAATCACATAAAACCAAATATAACAATTTATCTAAGCTCGAATTCTTGAACCCTGAACCAGAGATTCTGGGTCTGATCCCCAGTAGAGTCGTCAGGGCTGTCACACCTCCTTTTTTACCCGCGCCCTGCATAAAGGGCGTAGAGGGAGTTTTTCCAATTAAAGGACAATCGAAACGGAATTTTATTTAAAGATTCAGAGTCGCCACTTAGGAGATTTATGGTGTCCCAAGTCACCGGTTGAATCCCGAATCGAGGAAAAGATTGACTCTGTATTATAGTCCGCGAACCAGAAATCCGAGTAAGGAATTCTGTTAACCCGGGAGAAGGTGTTAGGCATTCTCGAGTTCCGTGGTTCTAGCACGGTCGCTCAACTGTCATATTCGGCTTGTTTATCTGATTTTAATACCTGTTGAACAACAACAACAACAACAACAACAACAACAACAACGACCCAGTATAATCCCACAAGTGGGGTCTGGGGAGGGTAATATGTACGCAGACCTTACCCCTACCCCAAAGGGTAGAGAGGCTGTTTCCAGGAGACCCTCGGCTCAAAAAAGCAACAGGAGCCGATATATTAGTACCATAAAAATGCATAATAAAATAACAGCAATATATAAGAGATATGAAACACAGAATACGAAATACGAAATAGATGGCTGGTATAGTAAAACTAGAAGGTAAAGCCCTGCATCAATAGACGACCAATGACATTCTTAGTCTAACTCCTAACTGGCTAGTCTCACTCTATTGTGCTGTAGAAATATTCACAACTCTCCCCTAACCTACAACCTTAATGCTCGACCTCCATAATTCTCTGTCAAGGGCCATGTCCTCAATAATCCTAAGTCGCGCCATGTCTTGTCTGATCACCTCTCCCCAATACTTTTTAGGTTGTCCTCTACCTCTCCGCGTGCCCACTACAGCCAGTTGCTCACATCTCCTCACCGGTGCATCAGTGCTCCTCCTTTGAATGTGCCCGAACCATCTGAGTCTTACTTCCCGCATCTTGTCCTCCATGGGGTCCACACCCACCTTCTCTCGAATATCTTCATTCCTAATCTTATCCATCCTTGTATGCCCGCACATCCACCTCAACATCCTCATCTCTGCTACTTTCATCTTCTGGATGTGTGAGTTCTTTACCGGCCAACATTCAGTTTCATATAACATGGCAGGCCTAACCACTGCTCTATAAAACTTACCTTTTAGTAACTGTGGCACTTTCTTGTCACACAAGACTCCCGACGCTAACCTCCACTTCATCCACCCCACCCCTATACGGTGTGTGACATCCTCGTCAATCTTCCCGATCCCCTGAATAACCGATCCAAGGTACTTAAAACTACCTCGCTTGGGAATGACTTGAGAGTCAAGCCTCACTTCAACTCCCGCTTCCGTCGGCCCAACTCCAAATTTGCACTCGAGGTATTCCGTCTTCGTCCTGCTCAACTTGAAACCTTTAGACTCAAGAGCATGTCTCCAAATACCTGTTGAACCTATGTGCAATTTTTTTTACTGTTTACCGCTTTTATTATTGTTATTTTTAACGAGAATTACAACGTCGTGAAAATACATCTCGAACCACGTCACATCAATGCACCGGTGGTTATTGACACATTTCAACTCTGTTGATATTTGGATTTGGGTCACATAAATGTGCACCCGGGTTTAAGAAAGTAAATTATTAAAGACGCGCCTAAAGCGATTAGCGTGTCATTATTTTGGGTAAGGCTGTGAAACTTTGCTAAACGGCCCATCCCGAAGTCTAAGTAATTTTACCAACACGTATAGAGGGCCCCACAACTTGTGTATTTCTGTTTGTCGAGGCTCGTCTCATTCATTATTTTTAAAAGGAATTTGCAACGTTGTGGAAATGCATCTCGAACCACGTCACAATCAATGTACCCGTGATTAGCGACACATTTTGACTCCGTTGGGATTTGGATTTGGGTCACATAAATGTGCACCCGAATTTGAGAAGGTAAGATTAGTGAAATGCACGCCTGAAGCGATTAGCGTATTATTGACTTTGCGGGAAGCCATGAAATTCGCTAAATGGCACGTCCCGAGGTCTAAATACTTAATGTGAACATTTAAAGAGGGCCACACGATTTGTGATTTTATTTGGCGCGGTGCACCTTATTTATTTTAAAGACAACCTAAAGGACTACGATTTTTCTATCATATATTGTCTCTAAGAAAAGGCCCTAATTATTTAGCATGTCACTGAACCGTGATTAAGTACTCAAATAGATTCAGTTCAATTTGATAACCAATCCATCATGGGCCTCTGTACAGGCCCAAGTATAATCAAGGAGCCTAAATTGAGACTTCATGGTCTTAGCATGAGGCTGACATGAAGCTTTTGGGGCCTAGGCTTTGGGGCAAGGCCCAAATCGTCAGAAGGTGAAAGATGAATTATGGCAGGCCCAAGTTCAGAAGATACAAGACTCAGCGTTTGAGCTTTCAACTTGAAACAAAAGACTGAGAATGCAACGAATTTAATTTACAGGCACAAGGTTATCACATGTGTGAGCAAACTGGTGATTGCTTCCAACCTAATAGTGACTATCAGCAATTAATTGATTTTTGACAAAGTAAGCAGTTCAACTCCATATAACCATGGCAAATGGTATTACTTTCATGCAGTCCGTATGATTAATATACTGAAATGGCCTAGAATGTTCAAATCTTACATGTCTACCATTATTTCAAAATTAACTACAAGCCATATCATTAACAATTTCAGAATCAGATTTTTACTACTAACTATCACAAACCTCTCATGCTAAACTATCATAGGCCAAATATCAGATCTAACTACAACACGAATTAAGGAGTAAACCAAATTAAAACCGGTGCTTCAATTCTTCACACAAATCAAATGAGTTTAACAATCCTACACGACCTCAAACAGTCCAATTATACAAGTGATATGAAATTCGAATAAACATAATTGCTCTACACTTTTGAACTAAAACAAAACATGAGAAATCAGAAATCATTTCAAGCGGCATTTCATTTCATGTCCACAAGCTTGAAGGTTACAGGATGTGTACCTGGATGTTTGAAATATAAGAAGAAGAAGAAGAAGAAATCAGCAGCAGCAGAAATGCGAGCAGCAATACAACAGTAGTTCACAACAGCAATTTGAAATCCCAAACAGCCACAAACAGAACCAGTTCAGCCCAGAAATATATTTATCAATCCGGGAAGAGTTCAGAAATGTTTTGAACCAACAAGATGAATAGATTAAACCAAAACCGATTCGAATAAACCCAAATGACCTTCAAACTGACCCTAGAAACATACCACAGCAACAAAACACTCAAACTGATCCGAGAAGGTCTCGACTAAAACCAAAAGTCTACTGGAAAACTAAGTAGGAAACACTACTAATTCCAGTAGCTAGCAATCAGCTAATTTCTTCAGGACTCGTGAAACTCCCAAGAACTCTCTCTATTTTTATAACACTGACCCTCAAAAGAAAGCCCAGGCCAGACTCCAAAAAAAAAGGATCCCTTTAGTTCTATCCAGACCCCTATTTATACCCAAACCTCAGCCCCTTTCCAGCTCTAAAGAGCACTTAGCTAATTAAGAAAGTATTTTCTGCCCACTACTACATGTTTTGTTCCCCTTTTAATTCACTTGTTCCCCACTAGAGTATGTTTTTCCCATTATCCCTTGTCCTTCCCTTTATTAAATTGTTCAAACATGTATGGACAACATATTTTAATCAATCCCCTTTTAAGCCTTTCATACCATTATGTTTTGTTTTCCATTAACACTAAACAATTGCATTAGTTTAATGGTACTTTAGTACCCTACTGTCAGAACATTCAACTTAAACCAATTTCAAACCTTTCAACCCCAAAATACACTCTTAAAGTCCCTAAAATTACTGAAATTACCATTCTACCCCATCAGCTATATCCAATCCTCCTAATCAATTAACCAAACTATAGCAGCTATAACCAATCTTAAGTGAGAAATCCTAACAATTGACTAATCGAATCATATGAGACTAACTCCCAATTGACAACACTTAGGAATCAGTTCATCATGGTCAGATTCATATCAGAACAACATTAAGATTCATCAAACTCAAATCACAACTTATGCTTGAAACTCAATTCAGACCAAATATCATCAAAATAAAGATTCAGTGATTAAACTAACACACTTCTAGATTAAACCTAAACAAGAACAACTGAACACTGTCAACATACTGAATGAAAGCAAACTGACTTATATGAAGAAAAAAAAAACATGGTGAATAACAATGAGAAAGGGAAATTGGAACAATTTGAAACAAATGATACCAACAGGCTTATTTTAACACAAAATTAGAACAAAAAATAAACAGGTGGGTAAACCTACTGGAATGAACCAAAAATTAAACTATTATCATGCTAATCTAACATTCAAGCATACCAGACTAATCGACGACACTTATTCAATCGATTACACAAATTATAACATATAACAATCGACAACAAATAGAAGAAATGATAAGATTGGGCCAAATAAAAGGTCTAACTAGAGAAAGAAAAGAGTAATCGATAAAATACGAATTTGAACTCATCTTAACAGACAAACAACAAAACATGAAAAACAAACAGGGAAACAGAAGAAATACCTCCGAACTCAGAAACTGGATGACCCTGACTTGGACTCTGACTCAGACCTTTAATTGAGGTCGAACGGACCTTAATCGAGTGTTCTCAACTGAGAACACTTCGACTAAGGTCCACTGGACACCCAACTTCCTTTAATTTGGACAGATTTCAACCTTTGGTTTTCTAGGGTTCTTGGGGTTCGACTTGGGGTTCGAACGGTTCTGGTCTGATTCAAACCAAACCAACGGTGGTTTGGTGACGAGGAAGGTTAGGGAGATGTCCGGTATGAGTTTGGGACTGGTTGGGGTAGGTTTAGGTTCTGCTCGAATCTTCGATCGAAGATTCGAGAAGCCGGAGGTTGATTCGAGGCAAACGGTTAGCGGATCTGTAACGAGGGTGGTCAGATGCTCTAGGGGTGTTAGTTTCATGGTCATCGGCGTTATTGCCGCCGGGTTTACGGTGAAGGGATTTGGTGGCGGCTAGGGTTTGGGGGGGTCGTCTCTGAGAGAGACGATGAACAAGGGGTATGACTTAGGGGGGGTGCGAGGTGAGAGGTTGGATTTATATACGGAGGGGGTGGTTAATCCTGGCCGTTGGATCAAGCACGATCAACGGCCTGGATCAATTTACTTGAAGGAAACGGTGACGTTTGGTCATGCCTCGAGACTGGGTTGACCCGGGTTGAAATGGACCGGGTTATGGGGGAAGGCTGGGACCGTTAGATCAAGTCGTATCAACGGCTTGGATCTATTAGCCAGATACGACGTCGTTTGGATATATCTGGGACCGGCCGGTTTGGGCCTGGATTGGGTGTGTGAAGTGTGTGAGGGTTTGGGCCTGGTTTTGGTCAAAATAAAACGGCCCAGTTCTGATTTCCTTGGATTTTTCATTTCTTCCTTTTCTTTTAACTTCTTTTTTAATTAATTTTTCAAAATTAAAAACCTAAAAATCCTAAATTAAATTATAAAATCGATAATTAACTTAAAATATCAGCTCTTAATGATAATTATCACACGAAATTAAACAACAATAAAGATAAAATCACACAATTTTGGACATTAAATGCTAAAAATGCAAAGTACATATTTTTGTGATTTTTCCATTTTGTAAAACAAACTTGATTGTTTAATTAATTCCTAAATTGTAAAATTAAATCCTAAATGCACATGCAACACTTATTTTTTGTATTTTCTTAATTAAAGTAGAAATAAACATGCACAAAAAAATACAAATAAATCACAAACAACACAAAACCATTTTATTTTGAATTTTTGGGAGTAGTTCTCGTAGGGCAAAAATCACGTGCTCATACAGTCATTTGTAGATTGTTTTTCTGGGTATCATCAGATCTGAATGGATGAAGAAGATGCTGAGAAAACAGCTTTCATTACACCATGTGGGATGTACTGTTACAAGATAATGCCGTTTGGATTAAAGAATGCTGGGGCCACCTACATGAGGGCCATGACTACCATTTTCCATGATATGATACACAAGGAGATAGAGGTATACGTAGACAATGTTAACATCAAGTCCAAAAAGGCCACTGATCACATGGAAGATTTGAGGAAGTTCTTCAATAGATTGAGAATGTACAACCTGAAACTGAATCCCGCAAAGTGTGCATTCGGGGCTCCTGCTGGGAAACTACTTGGGTTCATTGTTAGCTGCCGAGGAATAGAACTGGATCCATCAAAGGTCAAAGCTATTCAAGAATTGCCACCGCTAAAGAACAAGAAGGACGTGATGAGTTTCTTGGGGAGACTAAACTACACCAGCCGGTTCATAGCACAATCTATGGTTATCTGTGAGCCAATCTTTAAGATGTTGAAGAAGGATGCCACTACCAAATGGACTAATGACTGCCAAAAAGCTTTCAACAAAATCAAAGAGTATCTGTCAATACCACATGTCTTGGTCCCGCCAGAGCTAGGTAGACCTCTATTACTCTACCTTGCAGTATTGGATGGAGCTTTTGGTTGCATTCTGGGGCAGCATGACAAAACAAGGAGAAAAGAGCATGCCATCTATTACCTTAGTAAGAAATTCACCCCGTATGGGGCCCGGTATTCTCTGTTAGAGAGCACTTGCTGTGCTTTGACTTGGGTAGCTCAGAAACTGAGGCACTACTTTTGTGCCTATACTACATATCTCATATCAAGGATGGATCCTTTAAAGTACATCTTCAGAAGCCCATGCCCACTGGTAAGCTAGCCAAGTGGCAAATCCTGTTGAGCGAATTTGACATTGTTTACGTCACTCAGAAGGCAATCAAGGGACAAGCACTAGCAGATCACCTTACTGAAACCCCATGGACGGAGAATATGAACCCCTAAAAACGTATTTTCCTGATGAAAAGGTATCGTTCATAGGAGAAGACATTGCGGAATCCTATGACGGTTGGAGAATGTTTTTCGATGGAGCAAAAAATTTCAAAGGAGTTGGCATAAGAGTAGTCCTAGTATCAGAAACCGGATAGCATTATCCGGTGTCCGCCAAGCTTAGGTTTCCTTACACCAACAACATGGCCAAGTATGAAGCCTGCATCCTAGGGCTCAAAATGGCCATTGACATGAACATTCAAGAGTTGCTAGTGATCGGAGATTTAAACCTACTTATACATCATGTCCGAGAAGAATGGGCAACCAAGAACTCCAAGATACTCCCGTATCTGCACTATGTACAGGAATTGAGAAAGAGGTTCACAAAGACGGAATTCCAACATGTTCCTATAGTCCAAAATGAGTTTGTCGATGCATTAGCGACCCTGTTCTCTATGATACAACATCCAGATAAAAACTTCATTGATCCTATTCCGGCAAAGGTCCATGATCATCCATCCTATTGTGCTCAGGTTGAAGAGGAAGCAGACGGAAAGCCTTGGTTTCATGATATCAAGGAATACTTAGCGAAATGAGAATAGAACATGCAAATCCTACCCAGAAGCGCACACTTCAGAGGTTATCCAATAATTTCTTTCACATCAGAGGAATCCTGTATAAGAGGACTTCTGATTTGGGATTACTAAGGTGTGTCTACACGAAAGAAGCATCCAAGCTATTAGAGGAGATTCATGCAGGGACCTGCGGTCCACATATGAACGGTTTCATCTTAGCAAAGAAGATACTCCGTGCTGGTTACTTTTGGATGACTATAGAAACGGGCTGCATCCAGTATGTCCGGAAATGCCACCGTTGTCAGATACACGCAGACTTGATAAAGGTACCTCCAAACGAGCTTAATGCAACAAGCTCACCATGACCGTTAGCCGCCTGGGGAATAGATGTTATTGGACCAATCGAACTTGCCGCATCAAACGGGCACAGGTTTATCTTGGTAGCAATTGACTATTTTACCAAATGGGTTGAAGCAACATCTATAAAGCAGTAACCAAGAAGGTCGTGGCGGACTTTGTCCGCGATCGCATTGTTTGTCGATTCGGGATTCCAGAGTCAATCATTACCGGCAACGGCTCCAACCTCAACAGTGACTTGATGAAAGCCATGTGTGACATTCCAGAATCAGACACAAGAATTCTACAGCCTACAGACCCCAGATGAACGGAGCAGTAGAAACCGCCAATAAGAATATCAAGAAGATATTGAGGAAAATGATAGAGAAGCATAAATAGTGGCACGAGAAGTTATCATTTGCTCTTCTAGGGTACCGCACTACAGCCCGCACATCAACTAGGGCAACCCCCTATATGCAATCGTTATGAGCAGCTAGCCCTCATAGACGGAAATAGGATGAATGCAATTTGCCATGGTCAACTTTATCAGAACAGAATGTCCAGAGCCTTCAACAAAAGAGTCAAGCCAAGACAGTTCACACCGGGGCAGCTGGTGTTAAAGAAAATCTTTCCACATCAAGATGAAGCCAAAGGGAAATTTTTTCCCAACTGGTAGGGTCCATACATGGTTCACCGGGTTCTCAAAGGAGGATCCCTCATACTTGCAGAAATAGACGGAGAAGTCTGGCCAAAGCCTATTAATTCAGATGCAGTCAAGTGTTACTATGTGTAATCTTTATGTTTTCCTATATGATGTAATTTGAACTACGCCTGACCTGATTCCCGTTTAAGAGGGGATACGTAGGTAGCCCTATGGGTTCGATCACAATGCAATAAAAAATTTATTTCCCCCGCAATTGGAAACTAGGGCAGAATTTTGAGGAGGACCCTCAAAATTCCGAAGTAATTTCAGCCAATCGTCGCAAACAACGGTCAAAAGCATCAACCCAGTAAACTGGGGCAAAATTTTGAGGAGGACCCTTAAAATTCCATGACAAGAAGGGTTGCAATGTCTTGAACCACGTCGCAGTCGTTGGTTCATCGAAAGAAAACTATTCTTAATTATGTTTATGTATGCCTTTACTAAATCATGCATGTTTATTACCAAAATTGCCTTGTTTGGCAATGCTACCCCAATGATACATGCAGTATCACCAGATCAAAGCCGAGCAGGTCGAGTAGAGCCAGCGGGAATACGAACTAACCTCCCCTCTTTACAAAACTCATAATTTTTCTTTGGATGCAGGCACTTGAGTTGCAAAATCATCGAATATACTATACACTCACGAGATTCACATTGCTCAGAAATACAACTCTCAGAACTGTGCACTTATTCATAGCTGCTATCCGCATGCAATGTCCCCAGCAGACACAGTATCCCCAACAGTCGTAATATCGCAATCTGCTATTAGTTAAGAAAATTCTATTACCATTTTGCCCTTTTACTTCTTGCATAAGGCTACCATTTTGCCTTCCGAGGTTAAGCTCTACCTCCGTCTGCACTCTTGCATTGCATAAAGCTACCATTCTGCCTTCCGAGGTTAAGCTCTACCTCCATCTGCATGGCTGAAAGATCGCCACCTTTATATTTGCATGGCTGAAAGATCGTCACCGTTACATTTGCATGGCTGAAAGATCGCCACCTTATTTGCATGGCTGAAAGATCGCCACCTTTACATTTGCATAGTTGAAATATCGCCACCTTATTTGCATGAATGAAAGATCGCCACTTTTACATTTGCATGGCTGAAAGATTGCCACCTTATTTGCATGGCTGAAAGATCGCCACCTTTACATTTGCATGGCTGAAAGATCGCCACCTTTACATTTGTGTGGCTGAAAGATCGCCACCTTTATATTTGCGTGGCTAAAAGATCGCCACCTTTACATTTTCATGGCTGAAAGATCGCCACCTTCACATTTGCATGGCTGAAAGATCGCCGCCCTATTTACATTTGCATGGCTGAAAGATCACCACCTTTACAATTGCATGGCTGAAGAATCACCACCTTTACACTTGCATGACTGAAAGATCGCCACCCATTGCATTCCATCGGCTGAAAGATCGCCACCTACTGCATCTCATGGGCTGAAAGATTGCCAAATCATCCGAAGGTATCATTGTTCGGAGGCACCAGTTTCATAGCCCAAGAACACCATATCATGGCCTGAGGACCCCTTTTAATCTTTTGCATATCATTATTCAAAGGCATCATAGTTCGGAGGCATCATAGTTCGGAGGCATAACCCGAAAGCATCATTTCATGGCCTGCGAATCCTTTATTATACGCTTTATGGCCCAGGACATTATGGTCTGAGGACGTCATCCTAACCATCCAAAGACAGCATTCATGGTCCGACGGGAACTTGCATCATGTTTAAATTTACGCATAATATACGCTCGTATTGCTCATTTGCAGGTAAACCGAAGAGCAACGACCATCTCAGCAGGAGCGATCCCTCTCCAGTTCCCACAACCCTGTTAGACTTTGACCATTTACTTCGTCCTCAATATCGCGTCCGTTTTTGAAAAGTCTCCATCGACATACTCCGCCGGCGGATCCTGAACTACATATGGCCTGATTCCTGTAAGACCAGGGATATGTAGACAGCTTAGAAGCCATAGTACGGCTTAAGTCTCCTCTAACCATTTCGTTCGGTCAAAATTGGCCATCATATCTTTACCCGATAACTCTTTCATCCTTCTCGGGTAAAGAGGGGCAGCTGTTGATACCCAATTTTTCCCTGTATATTTTTATATGCAAATTACCTTTCAAATAGCATATGTATGCATATATAAGTATGTCAAAGGGTTTTCTTATTTTTCATTAATTTTTAAAGATTTTTAGATCAATTTATTGCCCTATTTTATCAAAACAAATCCAATAATTATTTCCTAAATTTTTATTTTGGCAATTCACTTATTATATTCTCATATTTATATTAAACTATAGCTAACATAATTTTTGCATATTTTTACAAATTCATTTATCATTTTTAAGCTAAATTGCATATAATTACAATATTAGCCTCTTTTAAGATTTAATTGCAATTATATTTATAAAATTGGCTCCAGTATTTTTTATTTGATAATTATATATTATCAATCATTTTAGTACCTTTAATTTATTTTTAAAAATTATTTTACTATTTTTTATAAAATTAAACATGGAAAAAGTGGCTATTTAAATGTTAGCCCATTGCATTTCAATATTAGCCAGATTTGGCACTCCAATTTGAACCTAATTTCAAATCCAATTGCCCAGCCCAAATCCTGAATATACCCAACCCACAACCCATTCAAATAACCCGCTCGGACCCCTTTTTGATCCCAGCCGTTGATCACTTAGATCAACGACCCATGTTTAACCTTTTCTTTTTTAATTCCCCAATACCCCCAAACCCTAATCACTTCTCACCTATAGCCGCCTCTGGATTCCCTCTCCCAATTCTCTCTCAGAAACCCTAATCGCCTCTCTCCACTTCTACCCCTAAAATCACTGGAATCTATGGCTTCCAAGGCCATTGAAGTCCTATACAGGCCTCCTATAACTCTTCCACACCTGGTTACTATAGTTCCAAGGCCTGACCTTGAAGAGTTTGGGTCTAGACCTCAGATATTTTTAGTGTTATGACTGTCTCTGGCCATCTTCGACCTTGCTCCGGCCGGCTATGGCTATTCAAGCATGATCTCGACCTCTCCTGCTCAGATCAACGACTCTCCAAGCCTTTCTCACCATCTGGTTTCTTCTGAAACCCTAACTTTTAAGGTTCTTCTGATTTCTTTAGATTTGTTCTAGATCCGTGTATTCCCTAAACTTTTAAACGGTTTCTCGAGATTTCTTTCAACAAACTATGCTTTCAAAACCTTTATCTTTCCGATTTAGGGTTTTTGTTAAGTTATTTAGATGTTTCTCTGATTTTCTTTTTCTCTTGTGTGTTTCTTCTACTATGTTTCTTTTTAGTTTCTTCTACTGTGATTTTTATGTGTCTCATAGTGTGTTCTTTCGAGTTCTTCTACTGTGTTTCCTATGTGTTTTTTCTACTATGTTCTTATGAGTTCTTCTACTGTGTTTCACATATTGTTCTTTTACTATGTTTCTCATGAGTTTCTTCTACTAAAAGATGCATGTTAAAGGTTTCAGTTCCTTTATGAAATCTCTGAATTTGTTTGATTTCAAAAGAAAAAAAAGCCCTAACTTATTTGAACCTATTTCGAGTTTTTGAAGTTATCTCATCTACTACTCGATTAGGCTTCCAAAGCTTTGTTTCGACCTTTGTTTCTTTATATGGTTCTAATTCCCTGTTAAACTCTTCTAAGGTCTTTCTACTGGACCCTTTGTATGTTATTTGATACTCTCTTTCTTCTACATTGCTGAGTTACTGAGACTGGCCTATATGACTACCATGTTTCTATAGTCTACTACTTACTGATTTTGCAATTGCATGATGTTTTTCTTTGTCCTAAGTTCAGCCTCTTATACTTGTGTGCTCTTTATATGTGCTGAACTTCCCTCTAAAATAGCTTTTAATTTTTGATTAATTTAAGACTTCCTTTGTGTAAGCCTGATTGATTTCTTTTCTTGTTTGTTGATTTCCCTGTTACTTGGTCGAAAACTTTCCTTAGCTTTTCTGACTTGTTTATTCATGGACCAGTAATTACAAATCTCAGACTCCTTGATTTACTATGTACTAATTGATTTTTACCTTATTTATTTAATCGTGTATTTCAAAAATTCCTCCCTTAATTAAACTCCTATGTATTTACCTCTAATTGCCTACTTTGCATAAGATGCTTACTTGATCTCTTTCCTTAAATAATTTTTGTTTATTACCGTTTAAGTTTGAACTCCTTAATTAAAGGAAGTTCTTCTATTGATTGATTTTAATTGATACCCAGTTCCTTAATTACTTTCTTGTTATACCCCATTTTGACATGGGTCAAATTAAGGTACAACATATAGGCGATTCCGAGTATGATTAAAAGTTAAGATTCACCACCTAATTATTTCTAAGGTGAATTAGGACACCTAAAGTGATTAAAGTAATTTAATAAAGTATAACTCTGTTAATGGTCTACTTAACCTAAAGGTTCTAGGCAAGGGTTCAATTAATCTAAAGGGAAGGTTCTTAAGGCACCCTTTAAGATCCATATTAAATGGTTAACCGATCGAAATTGAATTAATTAAGGCTAAGTATAAATGTAAAATCAAAGAATATATTAGTTTCTAAAGAAAGGTTAAAAAGGTGAATAAATCTTTGTAAAATAAGTATAATAGCCTTAAGGTTGGATGTAAACAGTAGTGAACTTGAATTCTCATTTAAGATCTGAGAAAATGATTTTTTGAACTAGTAATGAGCTCATCGATGTCGTTCAAACGCTGTCCAAAAAGTCATTTTCCTTTAACCTGTTAACTCCAAACTTGAAACATTAGAAAAGTATCCATTAGTTCAAAACGTATTTTAAGAAAACGACATAATCTAATATATGAAACAGGAAAGCAAAATAAAGAAGACAGCTTCTGTGTGCTGGAAATACTATGAGTTTAAGACCTTTTAAAATCACAAAAAAAAGAGTTATCAATCTTACAAAAAATCTGTAGAGCAGAGAGTAGTTCAAAGCCATTGTTGATTTTTGTAATACCTTGGCATGCTTAACAACTAGTATTTGACGCAGATCATGATTTTAAAGAAAAATTAATTAGATGTGAATAACTATGTGACAAACTGATTCTTTACTATAGAAAATAGGCAGCCATTGTTTGTTCTTCAATCTTCTCCTCTCTTTTCTTGAGAGCCCTAAATATACTTTACGAGTGGAAGAGGAAACGAAAGGGTATATGCGTGCTTCATGTATAGCAACAGCGTCGAGTCCCGCATTGGAACTCCTGTTTTTTGGCAGTGAACTCGGGACGTCAATCTCGAATCTACTCTCTCGTTACGAAAAGATTCGAACTGAAATCGAGCGAGCTCGGATCACTCTGTGATTAAAGTCAACAGAGACGGAAATATTTTTTTTTTTTATAAAAAAAATACAGTGGCTAATGATTTGTATTTGGCCGTGTCTGAGGGTGTTCCACCTTAGAAATTTAGAGTTTTTGTGGTCTTTTTCGTGCTCTGGAACCCCTGGTTTCGGCTGAGATCCAAAGAGCCTATTTATAGAGAAGGGTTAGGTCTCCTTGAGAAAGTGATTCTCGGGCGGGCCGTTTAAATTTCGAAGAGAAAATCTTTACACCAGCGATTAACTCTGGATAAAGGTCAGAAACTTCAAAAGTATTTTGGCCTCTTGTTGCAGACGAGAGAGAGAGGAATCACGAGATTTGAAGAGAGACAATGAACTTACTTGAAATCGGCAAGGCAAACTTCTTCCATGGTTGAGTTGAGAAGAAAGTTGGAATTACACTAGAAGGGGAAAGAGGGAAGACAACGTATGAGATGAGAGAGCGGGAACCCTAATTGCTTTTTTAGGTCTTGGGCTGCAAATCGATTTTTTGGGCTGCTGGTGTTGGTTTCTTCTTTGGGCCGTTTGTTAGGCCGAAAATGGGCATGCTTTGACGTAATTTTGAGTTCCAAAGTCCCTTCTTCTTATATTTCTTCAAGCTTCTAAATTTAGTCAAATGCTTAATCTTTACAATATATCATGTAATCATATTAAACAGACAATAGTAATAGTAATAACAATATTTTGAGATTAACAATAATAATGATAATAATAACAATAATATTATTTAGTAGCAATAGTAGTAATATAATGAAATTGTAATACTAATTAAATTAACTATATGAATAGTAATCTTAATAATAATAGTACTAGTAGTAGTAGTAATAAAATAATAATAATAATAATAATAATAATAATAAATGGAAATAGTACTAGAAAATAAAGTATTTGATATATTAATAATTTAGAAGCTCAAGGAAATTAATTGGAAGAAACGAGGGACAAAATTGGATGTCAACATTTCTTACCTTTCTGCCTGTTTTCACACTATAAATACATGCTCTTCATTGACATAAACACCAACACTCATAGTCTTTCTGAACTTATACCCATACTCAAAAGTATTTTCTCTTGTTACTTGTACTGTGACCTATTTGCAAGTCCTGCTGCCTCCTTTTCTCTATTTGCTTCTTTAAAAACTGGTATGTCCTGATTTAAGATTTTCAGCACCACAACAATGTGTTTGTTTAACATTTTTTTCTCATGTCTGCCAACTGCTTGTGTTTAGTTCAATACTTATTTAGCATTCTCCTTCTGCCTGTTCTGCCTCTATTGTGTATTCTAAGTGTGTTTGACAATAATGGTTATTTGAGGCATGACAACATTAAAGTATTGCTGTATATGATTCAAATTTGATCCCGTGAGATCATAACCTCATGCTACCATTATATGTTGTATATTCCGTTGGTTTTGTGTGCATAACAACATTCCCTATTGTTGCGTATGCCCAGAATCAATTAATGCCCAAGCACAAGGGCGCTCTGCAATCAGTACCCAACCCCTGAATCCCTTTTGTGTGAAGTTATTATTTCTGTAGCACCCCTTTCCCTTTTCCTTTACTCCCCTAGTTCTTCAAGTTCTGTTTTCTGCACTTGCACTCTCTCTTAGCCTTTAAGTTCTGCCCCCCTCTTGTGAGCCTTGCCTTGAGACCCTTTGAGCTCCCTCTGAACTGGGACACTTGAGGGTTGATACTTCCACACTGCACTTATCCCTGTTCTAATAATACATTTGGGTGTGAGTATTGCCTGGAGTCCCATTGAGGCTCTTAGGGAACTTTGATACGCTCAAATGGGAGAAAGGCTTTGGATCATGATCTCTTGGAGTTGGTTTACCTCATAACTCAGTGAGGAAGTCAGAATCAGGCTTCCTCTAGTTCTACTTTTATTTATATTTTTCTGATGTATTCTTATTTTATTTTGGGCTATAATAATTTGTAATAAACTCTTGGGGATGGTTAGTGAAAAGGGTGGGTAACTATGTATGCAAAGGGTAGATACCATAGGTATTTTGAATTCTGCATATTCAAATGCATATAGAAATCATGCCTATAGGTCATTTTGAATTCTGCATATCCCAATTCTCACATAGATACCATGTCTATAGGTATTTTGAATTCTGCATACTCAAATGCATATAGACATCATGCCTATAGGTCGTTCTGAATATCCAATTCTCATATAGAAATCATGTCTATAGGTATTTTTGAATTCTGCATATTCAAATACGTGTAGAAGTCATGCCTATAGGATTGTTCAATTCTGCATATGCAATTACACCTAGATACCATGCGCATAGGCCTTAAATAAAATTCTGCAAACTAGATACCATGTTTGTAGGATTAAAACCAGTTTTATGCATTTAGATACTACGCCAATAAGGTTTTCTGCATTTTTACACCATGCCTATAGGTATTTAGAATTTTGCATATTCAAATGCACATAGAAATCATGCCTATAGGCCCATCCTGAATTCTGCATATTCAACTTCATATAGAAATTATGCCTATATGAATGTTCAATTCTGCATATTCCATTATATCTAGATACCATGCTCATAGGTTTAAAACAAATTCTGCATCTAGATAGTGTGTCTATAAGGTTTGAAAAAAAAATCAGCAATGTATAGAAAGCATGCCTATAGGGGTTTCTAATAAAAAGTTTGATTCACCCAGTAATAATGGCTACTATCAGCCGTAGGACTTTAAATCAATTCGTTAAATCCCGCCTCTCTTTTAAAAATCTGATTCTATCACTTAGCAAGTTTAACGAGTACGCATTCAAAACAGTTTACTTCGAGCCTTGTTGTTTCCTTGTTTTCTGAATCCAGTAGATACCATGCCTGTAGGTTCCTTGTCCAACACTTAGGCAAGCCTTAGGGTAATAATTATAAACTGAATCTGCTTCTGTTAATAATTACAACCAGTACACAGGCCTAATTCAGACTTCTTATCTGACTAATGTGATAAGCTGAAACTGTCTCAACAATTTCCTCTCACTCGTCTTTAATACCTTTTAAAATCAGACCTAAAACAATATGTGTAAGTCATGCTAATTACGTGCTTCTTTGTTTAAGGAGGTATATCTGAGCCTCTGTTTGTTATATGCTTTCCCCCAATTTGCAATATGTGTTTTTGTATGTCGCCTTAGAGTTTTACCTTTGAAACTACAAATAAGCCTAATATCCCTCCCCTTTAGGATTAGTAGTCCTAAATACCTCCGGGACTGATAGGACTGTGACGGGTAATAGCATGCAATAGTAATCGAGACCAATCCACACTGTAAATACCTTGACGGGGTGGGAAGGGTAGATATGGATATGATGACCACGCGATAATGTCACGTGTAGCCCCTCATTGAGGAGTGATTACCGGACATTGTGTGGGGTGATCCATATTATAAATAAACCTAGGACCCCCTTTCCCTTATTTCTTCATTTCTTTTATCATTTCAACTCCTTCTTTTAACAAATCAGCTTTTTTTCTAATTGCTCTTCTAAACTTTGTCTATGTTTTTAGCCTTTATATGTGAAATCCCCTCTTATTTGAGTCTTATTTGTCTACATGTTAATTGCACCAAATTCACAATAATTGTCTGGTTGGAAACCACACTAGTGGATTCTGAGGGGTGCCTAACACCTTCCCTTTGGAATAATTTCAAGCCCTTGCCCAATCTCTTGTTACTCAAATCAAACCCTCTTGGTGTCCTAATGCACCCTAATCATTAGGTGGTGACTCTTCAAATCAAACCCAATTCCCAAAAGGAATGAGTTGTCCCTCCAAATATCATAAACCCGATTTCACAAGGAAAAAGGGGGCGCGACAGGCATTTGATTGCCAATATTCGAACTATCTTCCTATGAACCTTGCTGCTTTCCCTTTGTTCTCCAGGTGGGCTCCTGATTGCTGTCTTCCTTTGAACATTGTTGCTTCCCTTTGTTCTCAAGGTGTGCTCCTGATTACCAACACTTGCACTGCATTTTCCTTGAAACTTGAATTGCTTCCTTTTGTTCTCCAGGTGGGCTCCTGATTACCAACACTTGCACTGCATTTTACTTGAAACTTGAATTGCTTCCCTTTGTTCTCCAGGTGGGCTCCTGATTGTTGAAATCCTTTGAATGTTGCTGATTTCTCTTTGGTTCTGCAGGTGGGCGCCTAATTTCCAACAATTGCCCTGCTTTTCCTCAAAACTTGAACTGTTTCTCTTTGTTATCCAGGTGGGCTCCTGATTGCTGAACTCCTTTGGACCTTACTGCTTCCCTTTGTTCTTTAGGTGGGCTCCTGATTGCTGAACTTGAACTGCTTTCTCTTGAGATTGTTTTTCCTTGGAACTGTCTTTCCTTGTTTCTCCAGGTGGGTGCCTGATTGCTTGAACCTGAACTGTTTTCTATTCTTGAGACTTGTGTTGTCTCCCCTGCTCTCCATGTGGATGCCTGATTTCATCAAAAAAACAAAACAAATGGAATTTTCTGCCCCAGTTTTCATCATGTTTTTGATGCATTTAGGACCAGTCATACCGCAGTTCATGTACCTTGGACGGTGACAGAGGTGTTCCTCCATACAAAGTTGTAGAAACATATTGCACCCCTCGAAGAATTTTCCTACTTCCCGGCAAATAGTTAGAGCTCGGTAAATCCCTGCCAAGATCATATGTATAATGGTGCTATTTGCCCTTTTAGTCATGAAATCGGCCATTCACACAAGCCCCAATTCTATGTTTCCATTCTTTCATGGACAAGTCAAAACACCCAGGAATGCCACTATAAAAGCTAGTCCCCGCTGAGCTTCCCACTTATCTTTGTTCCCCGAGTGAGTAAGACCGGTATCTGGCATCTCAAAATCGCGAGGATTTCCGTAACGTCGGTACAAGAAGTAGAATGTGTAGAATCCCTTAGCCAAATTTTCATCGTGAACTTCCCGACTGATACCTAGAAGGTCTAGAAACTTATGAGGAGTCACTGTTCTAGGTGCCACCGGGTATTGATTTCTGAGATTCCCAACAAAACCAGCGTAGCCCGCCATTTCCTCAAGCGTAGGGGTTAGCTCAAAATCGGCAAAATGGAATACATTATGTGTTGGGTCCTAGAAAGGTATCAAAGCCTCAATTATATCCTTCCTAGGCTTAATCTTCAGAAGCCCAACAATACCGCCCAAAGCTTTTACCACGGTATCTCTACTGACTTCTCCTAAATTATTCCACCACATGTGGAGTTCTAAAGGGATTTTCTCAAGGACTATGAAGGGTTCATTTTTAATCGTGCTCATTCTACACATTTAATTATAGTGATCGGTTAAAAGACCATGATTTTATTTTCTGACTCAAGCGAACATACCAATTTTGAAGGTTGCAATTTGGAACAAAACACTTTTTTTTTGTTTCGAATACATCCCTTCGACACCTCAGGAAAGAAGATTTTAGGGTTGTGCTTGCTGACTAATCAAAACATTTGAAAGAGGACATTAGGTGGCTATTCTTGCAAAAACAGTCTTTTGGCGCCCTTTGGGGCATTTTGGCTATTTTGGACAAGAACGACACTACCTAATTTTATTTTTGACAAAATAACGACACTTCCTATATTTTGGTTGAGAATTGAGAGAGACAAAAGTTTTTTCTTCTTCTGTGCTACGGAAATTTCTATTCGTGTCATTCTTTCTTCCTCTTTATTTCAGAAAAATCTAACAAATCACCACCCCAAAAACACAACAAAAATACTTCAAAACATCTCTCTCTACACATGGCAACAACTTTACCGGTTATGGCAATGCTCCCCTTCAAGGTCTATGAAAGAATATAAACTTTAAAATATAGGTTGAACTGATGTGACTGAGCATAACTGTCAAAGTAGAGTTAAACAACAAGGAAATCACCACCCATTAAATACAATAACAATCTTAACATCTCTGAGTTTTTTATAAGTGTGATTATGAGAGAATCAACAACAACAACCTAGTGTAATCCGACAAGTGGGGTCTGGGGAACGTAGGATGTACACAGCCTTACCCCTACTCTGGAAGCAAAAAGATTGTTTCCAATAGACAAAATAGTGTCACCTTCACAAATTGTGATACAGTAAGAATATAATTGTCCCTTAATTAGGAGTATAGATAGTAGAACAAGTGCCCACTAAGGACTAAATCTTTCGAAAAGATTAAATATCCAAACTTAGCTAGTAGGATCTACATTAGAATTAGGCAGAATGATTCAAGGAGATAAGAGGTCCAGGCCACCATTTTGCAGTTCCTAAGAAGTTCTATCTTATAGGGCGGTTTCATGTTAGCTATATGCTGCTCTTACCCTTCAATTCTCTTTCCTCGCATCAAATGTATCAACATTGAACAAATAGAAACACAAATTAAACCATTTCCATTCACGATTCCCCTTGGTAACTTACAATTTACAACCCTAATTACTACTCCCTTGGTTTCAATTTAGATGAGGTAGTTTGACTTGACATGAAGTTTAATAAAAAAATCGAAGACTTTTGAAACTTGTGGTCTTAAATGCTTAAGGAGTAAAAGCTTTGTGGGATCATGATATTTGTATGGTTATGAAAGCTTTCCATTAAGGGTAAAAAGGGTAAAATAAAGACTTTAAAGTTGAATTATCTTAAGTGGTTTCTAGCATACCGAGTATATTAGGGGGGAGGGGGGATTCAAGAGCCTTGAGACCATAGCACTAGTGTTAACAGAGGGATTGTATTCTCAGACCAATATGTAGATAAAGTTGATAACTGGATTGGAGTTGGAATTAAGATTTCTTAACTAGAAGCACCTTCTTTAAGTAAATCAAGCAGTTAATACTCTCTCGAATGTATCCAAAATTATACATGAAGGTGCACCAGCTACCAAAGTGTATTATTTAAGCAAACGACATAAAATTAGCAAAGCAACAACCAAATGAACCAGAAAGAAAAAGGAAGTTTAAAATTGAGATCTAGGTGGCCGTTTTGGCGGACAAAACTAAGCCAAGACGCAATTCGGAAAAAAAAATGAGGTGGGATGAATCTAATGTAACCTGTGGTAGTAAAAATACCACCCTCCTCTATATACAAAGAAACTCTACATAAAAAATAACCCCAAGAGAGCAATGTGACTTCTATTTTTGTTAGAGGGTAGCCAGGTAGGAGTGGAGCGAAACTAGCTTCCCTTGGTTGACAGTTCCATAATACACATCAAATTATCTTGAACATTCTTCTAGATTTCAACAACATTCAGGTTAAATTCTTTAGTTCCCCATAACTCATCAAGCAACATCCAATGACATCATAATAAAAAGTTTAACCGAACTCCTAAAATGCTATATCTGTACCAAGCAACTTAATGTTTGATATAGAAACAATCTACATACAATACAAAGATTACACACATTGCACTGTAAAGTGGGAAAAACACCAAATAATTGAATAAAGCAGGGAATAACCCTCTCTTTTTTTTTTCTCTCTCTCTCTCTCTTCTTTTTCGGCATTTATATTATAGAACACGCAGACAACAGATCTATGGGTGAGAAAAGATACTATTACTACCTGCATTGACGACAGCTTGAGTTGAACTCTAAGGTCCCGAACTGCAGACTAAAACATTTACCAATAAGAAAAGTAAGAAGAAAGAATTGAGCAGCAATACATAAGGAGAAAACTATGAATTGGATATATGCATTTAAAAATAAAAGCAACTAAAGATAAGGGGAAAAGAACCCAACATTCTATGCATTCACAAAAAGGGTCATAAAAATTAACATTCAACATTTAGCAACAACATTGTACTGCCTTCTTCCCCACCCTCACCCAAAAAGAAGAAAGGCATGACATCTGATCAGCTGTCGAGGATAAAACTAGATTTCATAACATAGGCGCATTGAACTTGATCTTGTCATAATAATGTTAATATTGATTAGAAACGGATCTCTTCAATCAGCTTACTAGCAGTAGGCTTGTTTACCCTAAGATGTAGGCTAGCTTCATTGTGCACCATAAGGACGAGAGATTTTCTCAGAGTAAGCAATTTACAGCTGGAAACTCAGATACCTTTCAACCAACTCAATTTTCATTTTTGTAGTGAAACTATTTTCTTTTACTCCATCTCTGTTTCTTTCGCCATATACTAAGATAACATGTTTCTCCAAATATCCTGCCTAATTTTGTTGAGAGAGCAGCAATGAAAACCACACATACATGATAGTTCAAAATAAATATGTAACAGATGCAATTTATCTTTTGATGGCCACGAACAACTTTACCTTCAACTCTACTATCTCCTGCTCTCTTTTGGCAATTGTCACAATAAATGCAGACTCCTTTTTCTTTGCTCTTTCCAACTACAGATTGCAAAGATGAGAAAATGATTAGAAAAAAGTTTCACTAATTTTATTAGCAGTGAGCAAATAAAGAGGAATAATCAAAAACATGTTCACGCAATGACTCCTTTGATGATTTGAGGTTGTGAAGATAACTGACCACAAACTTGGGTTCTGCAAATAAGAGTACAGTTAATTCTCCTTTTTGGAATAAGTTACTCCCTCCATCTCAATTAACATGAAAGAAACATTCCATTCTAAGGGCGACCCCAAATGTTGAACGCGACACTGCAAATGATAACAGATGCAATAACAACAACCCAGTAGAATCTCACTAGTAGTATCTGGAGAGGGTAGAGTGTACGCAGACTTCACCCCTACCCGAGGGGAGAAGGGCACAAATGATAACAGATGCATTTTGAAAATTTCAACTTTAAGCTATGCTATGATGGTAGAAGCATCACAATAGTCTACTACTCCTATTACTTCAACAAAAAAGTCAAACTTTCCCATAAATTCCATACCCTTTCAAAACCATATCACATATCAAATGGGACAGAGGGAATTAAAGATGTAATTTTTCTTCCATGTATGAGTCAAACAAACAACAACAACTAGGCAAACACAAAGATGTAAAAAAGAAAGACCAGAAGAAGAGAAACAGGATTATAAGTCATAGTACAACGATGCTGGAAAGGACATACCAGATGTCATGCCAGGTGGTATGAAAGACTCCTTTTTAAACGCAGACCGCCACTTTTGTATTTCAGATTTTGCAGCTTCAAGTTCTGTCTGAAACAAACATAAACAGTCGAGTCAGTAATTAATTTAAGCCATTTCAATCAAAAATTTGGTCATTCAACAACATAATTCATGCTCTATTAAGTGTGTTGCGGTTCCAAAAAGTCCCCACACAAAGCTTGAACAAATTAGAGTTAGCATAAGAATCTAGGAAGGCACAGAAACACCAAAAGAAGACTATGAAAACTATAAAATTAGAAATCTTAGCCCCTCGGACATTTTAAGGATGTATGAGTGGCAGACTTCCTTTTGACCAATCTAGCTACACTACAAACCTTTTGACCCTAATTGGAGTAGGTTCGACATGAAACAGGTCAGTTCTTTTTTCCTGACTGACAAAAACAGTTTAGTTCTTTGTTTGAACTTAGAACTGCGTTGAAATCACATGGCCTTATGGGATTTGCTACAAATAGTCATCACCTACCTTGTTCTGAAAGCTGCTTAGATCCTTTAGAGCTATAACATAAAGTGCACTGCTAGCAGGTATTCAATGGAGACCTCTTGTTTCATCTTTGTTTTCCTTAAACTGTGTTTTTTCACAGAAACACCAACTATTTATGTTGATGAAAAGACAAGTTGTAAGTAAATTATCACCAATTATGCTGCTTGGACTCTCCAAAAATGTCGCCGGGTGCATGTCAGATCCTCCAAATGTAGTATTTTGGAGGACCAGATACGGATTTGGCAGCATTTTGGAGAGTCCGCGCATAAATATTCACCATCAAGGCAACATGTTTGTTAAAGCATAATATTATCTAGGAGGCAAAAGAAGAAAGAGATGTTATCCTGTACTATGAAAGCATCTAAAATGAATTTAAGAACGAATTGAGTAAAGTATTAGAGAAAGAACAAAACAACTTCCCATGAAAGGCACTATATGCGCTTACTTCTAAGCTAATTACAACAACAAACTCAGTGTAATCTCATAAATGGGGTCTGTGGAGGGTAGAGTATACGCAGACCTTACCCCTACCTTATAGAGATAGAGAAGTTGTTTCTGATAAATCATCGGCTCAAGGAACAATGAAGATTTACTTCTAAGCTAATTAAAATCATATATTTTCAATATTAACTGAGATAAAGTATGATAATCCAACATACTATAAGCGGGAAAAAATATCTAGATTTCTAGGCTCTGATAATAAATAAGGAAAAAAAAATCACATGGCATCAATATGCAATGTTGAAATCAAAGGATGATAGGTCGTTTTGAATATAACCATGGAAAACAAAAAACAAAATCTAAAATGATACACACCTGACATGATGCAAGGGTGTCCTTACAGTCCTGAAGACTGCAATGTCAAAGCACAAAAGACAGTGAGAAAGTGGAAAAACATAAGCAACTAAATCCAAACAAAAGTTTACAAATATGGAATAAGGGTCAAATTACCATACCTCTCACGAAGAGACAAGATCATCCCTGTCGCCACACCGGGTGCTGTTTCTTCTACTTTCAAGTTACCCTAGTATTGAAAGGAGTAAATGATAAATATTAACTTGCTAATAGGTCCCTAGGACACATATTAGTTTAATATGATTAGGCTTAAGAGAGCAACCCACCTATCATGTGAGAAATTGTGGAAGATAGTGACAAATATTGTTCTAGAAAAAACCTTGGACATCAGTCCAAGTTCAATATTCTTGAAGGGTTTGAATCCTTGACCGTATCAGAAACTGCACCTTATTATGTAAAACATTTTGCAATGTCCCAAAAGAAGTACTCCCTCCGTTTCAATTTATGTGAACTCATTTCACTGGGTACGGAGTTTAAGAAAAGAGAGAAGACTTTTGAACTTGTGGTGTAAAATGAAGCACATATATTTTATATGGCTATAAATCATTGCATAAAGGTAAATTGTTTCCAAATAAGGAAAGAGGTCATTCTTTTTGGCACAGACTGAAAAGGAAATAGGTTCACATAAATTGAAACGGATGGAGTATATCTTATAAATTTAACAAGGAGAGTGATTATGAGCAGTCAACTTCTCGTGTACCCTATTGATTTTCCCCTCGATCTCTATATTTTATACTAATTTTACTATAACAACAACTATGACGCAGTCCCAAATAAGTTGGGGTGGGTTATATAAGTCATCACTGACCATGTACCCCATTTAAGTTTAATTCATGTCATTATCAAACTAAATAAAAAGATTAAATACATAAACAGACACTTAAAGTTAGCCCCAACTACTAGTTGAACACTTCAACTTACCTAATAATTATCTAGACACCTCAACTTGCCCTCAATGTATCTCGTGGACACCTAAATCCGTCAAATCCCACACGTGAAGGCCCGTCGTGGGTGGCATGTCAAATGACCAAATGGCATGATGACACGTGCCATTTTAAAAAATCGCCACATATCATAAAAAAGAATTTGCAATAACTATATAACAAAAAAAATCTTTCAGAAACAAACTCCACTCCCCTACCCCCAAGTTCTTCTTCTTGCCAAAACAAAACCCCAATATGAGTCAATCTGCTTCCATTTCTCCAATATGTGTCAACCGGAGATGGAAGCAATGTCGTAAGTAAATGGTGTATAGCTGTCGATGCTCCGTTTTTTGCTTTGCCTCGTCGCCACCATTCCGTTGTGCTTCCTCTATTATTTTGTCCTATGCTTTTGGGTTATGATGCTATGGTTCTCAACAAATTGTTATGGCATTGTAATCGCTATTGATTTATTTTGTCAAGATTGAAAGAGAGGTGATAGATTTACGGCAGAAGGTGGTGGAGTAGTGTGATAAGTTAGGATTTTAACATGTTTTATGCCCCTACTTACCTATGCTTTGATCATATATTGTTACAAAATAGTCCTAAAAGGCTCACAAGTTGTGCTTGATTGCAGGTTTGATCAACAAAGTGACGAAATGTCAAGGATTGGCTCAAGAAGGAGTGAAACCTGCTCAAGTATCAAAGACCACGAAATCTAAGGAAAAAAAAAGGGCCCAACACGGACCGCGCAAACAGGAGTGCGGCCGCACTGGGTGGTTCAGAGAGTTGGTAAACAAGTCTAGAAGAAGCGCGACCACAGTACATATCTCATGGTCTGTGGTTGAGGCTCTGCGGCCGCACTACTCTTTTGTACGATCGCGGTCATGAGAGTCAGAGATATGAAAGTTTGCAAAGGTAATGCCATGCGGTCCGCGGTCGTGATTGTGAGGACTGCGCCAGCTCCCTCCACGACCGCGGTTCATTCTACGCGGTCCGCGGAGTCCAAGTTCAGAGAAGCAGAAGTGAGCCTAATGCGGTCGCGGTCCATTTTATGCGGCCCGCACTGACCCCGTAGGGGTATTTTTGTCCAGTTTTTTTAGCCTAGTATAAATAAAATATTTTACCATTTTTTAGGGAATGAGATATATCAGAGTTGAGCTGCACTCGTGGGAACATCATTTTGTATCCATTTTTGGCATCTTAGCTTCAAATTAACAATAGATTCTCTGTATTTACATTAGCATTTAATTAATATGCCTTGTTCTTCATCTATTTCTTTATTTTTTTCTTCAAGCATGAGTAGTTAAACCCATCATCTAGGGTTGTGGCTTAACCCTAGTATGGGTAATTGATGGGTGTTGCCATATAATGTTAGATTGACTATGTGTGTTTGCTATTTGTGTTAATTTTATGTTTTAATCTAGAATTGGTGGTTGCAAACACTGATTCAAGCTTTGTGGGTTTAATTCTTCTTGAGAAAGAGAGTCTATGACCCCAAAATTACTCAACAAGGAATGAGATGGACTCATGAGAAATGATAGTCCCAATTAACGGGTTAAACCTCGAGAGAGTAATTACCCTACTTGAACCCAAGTTGTTTGGTCTAATTTGCCTACTCATTTGGTCTCGAGAGAGTCAATTGGGCAAAATCACTTTCTCTACCGAGAGGTGTGAGAGTGGGTAAAATTGTGCAACAGTTATAGCATAAGCCCCAATTATGTCAATCAAACCTTAGTAACATCTACCCGTCAATTAGCCACCTAGGTGGTGTCGCGACCCTAGTGCCCTTCTTCCCATTAGATACAACTTAGCAATATTCTCGTAGCATAATTTAGTGTTAATCAATAGTTTTAATAAAATAGTTATAATTCAAAAACCCAAAAATGTTTGAAGTGACATTAGGAGTACAAACACATCTCTAGGCTAGACAAACAATCCAATTCCACTACTAGCTCCTTGAGGAAATCGATCTCGACCCACATATCGGGTAAAAGCTATTGCGACCCGCTCTTCCTACCTTAGTGTAGCGTCGAGTTGGCAGCGATCACTTTTTGGCACCATTACCGGGGAGCTTACGGTGTTGACTATCTATTTAGTTAGTATTGTGTTTTGCTTCTCTTTCCTTCTTGTTTACTAATTCTGTTTGTGTCGATCAATCAAGTACAAATGGCTCTTAATGCAAATGACCCTCTCGGCAATGTGATAGCGGGAGGGGGGGGGGAAGGTAGAGGATCTAGAACAAGATGAGGTCTTACCTCAAGTTCCACAGAGAGGCATTTGCCAATATAAATGCAAATGAGAACAACAATATTCCAGACCCTCCTCCTCAACCGCCGATAGTGGCTCCCAGAGTTTTACCAAATCAAGGATACGCCAGTGCTATTATTTCTCCCCGAATCCGGGCGAGGAACTTTCAAATCATGAATGTTATGTTGACCTTGCTCAAGCAAAGAGGGTATTTCACGGGTGCCTCTGATCAAAATGCCTACAAGTACTTGAAGGGGTTCGTGGATACATGCTGGGGTAGCAAGCATACAAACGTGTCCGAGGATATGTTGAGATTGAGGCTTTTCCCATTCTATCTTCGGGGTAAAGCATTGGATTGGTTAGAAAGGCTCCCCAATCATTCTATTACAACATGGGATGAATTGGTGGACAAATTTATTGCCAAGTTCTTTTCTCCAAGTCATATGGCGGCTCTTCAGGATGAAATTCTAGCCTTCAAGCAAGAGACAACGGAACCTTTGCACGAGATATGGGAAAGATATAGAATAATAGTGAAAGAGTGCCCTAATAACGACATGACTGAGGCTATGATTCAACAAACCTTTTATCGGGGCATCAACACCATGAATCAATGCAATGTGAACCAATTGGCCGGAGGGAACTTTATGAAACTTTCTTACCAAGAGGCATGTGATGTACTTGATGAAATGGCCGACACCTCTTCGGCATGGCAAAGCCGAGCAAATGTGCCCTAAGGTGACCCCACGGTCATCCATTTGTACAAGGAATTGCACGATTATGGCCAAGATATTGCCGAGCTTACAACAACTATGAATCAACTAGCGAAGGCGCAGTTACAACAAATCCAAAATATGCGCCAAGTCAATGCAATGGAAGGTATCACTATGCATAAGAGAAGGCAAAGAGGGCAACAATATCAAGGGAATTGTGAACAATATGACAATGATAGTAGTGGGTTTTCAAATGAGTGTTATGATGACCAAAGTGAAGAGGTTCGATATGTCAACAACTATCAAGGTAATAGAAGCAACTCTTCCAACCAACAATGGCGACCTCAAAGAAATTGGGGTAATCAACAACAAGACGGAGGAAATTGGAATAACAACAACCAACAACAAGGTGGTGGCAATTGGAATAACAACAATCAAAACAACAATTGGGGTAATAAAGGTAGCAATCAAGGCAATTGGAATGGGAACAACAACAATTGGAGCAACAACAACAATCAAGGAGGGTGGAACATTAGCGGGAACCAAGGCAACCAGGAGGTGATATGGAAATAATTGAAAGCATGTTCGAGCAAATGATGAAAAACAACCAAGATTCCGATGCCCAATTGGCTTCTCATAATACATCTATCCGGAACTTGGAGGTGCAATTAGGCAAATCTCTCAAGCGTTGAATACTCGTCCCAAGGGTGCTCTACCAAGTGATACGATAGTGAAGCCGAAGGGTGGGAATAATAATAATGTGATGGCGGTTACAACAAGAAGTGGGAGAGACGGTGATGTGAATGCCTTAAAGCAAAAGCAAGTTGTGGATGAAGATGTTGAGTTGCGGGATGATGATGTACCTTTGATTGTTGATGATATGGTTAATCAAAATATGAACAATGATGTGCTGATTGATATTAATGATGAAACTGAGGTAGAGACTCAAGATGCCGTGAACCCATCTAGGGAACACGTGTTTGACATGCCCGAGCCAGTTGTACCAAAGGCCAAGGCACCGATGCCTAGGCCACCTCCACCTTATCCTCAACGGTTAGCAAAGCAAAAGAGTGACAATCAATTCAAAAAGTTCATTGACATGATGAAGAGCCTCACAATCAATGTGCCTTTGGTGGAGGCACTTGAGCTAATGCCATGATATGCTAAGTTCATGAAAGATTTGGTAACAAAAAAGAGGTCAATGGAGTGTGAAACAATTAAAATAACTCATCAAGTGAGTGCCATAGTGCATTAAATGGCACCCAAGCTTGAGGATCCCGAAGCTTTTACTATCCCTTGTACTATCGGAAGTGCGGATTTTGCCAAGGCCCTTTGTGACTTGGGGGCTAGCATAAATTTAATGCCCTACTCGGTCTTCAAGGCTTTGGGAATTGGACAACCTCTACCTACTGTCACACCTCCTTTTTCCGCACCCGCGAGGGCGCAAGGGAGTTTTTTCCAATTAAAGGACAATCGAAACGGGATTGGTTTATTTATTTCAGAGTCGCCACTTGGGAGGTTTAGGGTGTCCCAAGTCACCAATTTTAATCCCGAATCGAGGAAACGAATGACTCCATATTATAGTCTGCGTACCAGAAATCTGGATAAGGAATTCTGTTAACCCGAGAGAAGGTGTTAGGCATTCCCGAGTTCCGTGGTTCTAGCACGGTCGCTCAACTGTTATATTTGGCTTGATTATCTGATTTTGTACATGTTAAACCTATGTGCAAGTTTTAAACTCTTGACCGCTTTTGTTATTATTTTTACGAGAATTGCAACGTCGTGAAAATATATCTCGAACCACGTTACATCAATGCACCCGTGGTTATTGACATATCTCGACTCGGTTGAGATTTGGATTTGGGTCACATAAATGTGCACCCGAATTAAGAAAAATAAATTATTAAGACGCGCCTAAAGCAACTAACGTATTGTTATTTTGGGGAAGGCCGTAAAATTTGCTAAACGGCATGTCCCGGATTCTAAGTATTTTTAATATATATACATTTAGAGGGCCCCGCAGCTTCTACATTTTTGTTTGTCGAGGCTCGTCTCATTTATTATTAAAAGGAATTTACAACGTCATGGAAATGCATCTCGGGTCACGCCATAATCAATATACCCGTGAGTACAGACACATTTCGATTTTGTTGAGATTTGGATTTGGGTCACATAAATGTGCACCCGAGTTTAGGGAGATAACATTATTAAAGGCGCGCCTGAAGCAACTAGCGCATTATTACCTTGGGGTAGGGCCGTGAAATTCGCTAAACGGCCCGACCCGGACTCTAAGTATTTAATGCATATATTTTTATGAGGGCTCTGCAATCTGTACATTTTTATTTTTTGGCGAAGCTTGTCTCGTTTTTTTTTTATTATTATTTATTTTTTTTTAAAAAAAGGATGCTATTTTTATGCCTTTAACCATACTAAACCTTACAGCTTCTTTACGACCAGAGTCTCATAACTTGTTAGAAGTTTAATAAAAGGAGTTTAGCGAATGAAGGTTTCGGGAGTAGTAACAGCATGTACTAATACTAATTTTGTCCGAAGGACCTAAGCAAAAGGAAGGGCGAACCGATTAACATCAAACTTGTGTCATAGAACAACTAATCCAACTTAATTAAATGACATTAAATAAACAAGAATAACATAACATAAAAATGAAGCAAAACGCATACAGTGAAATATGGGCAGAGAATTATTATGCGAATTTTTTATATTGCATCTTCGAACATTTAACGTAGCATTTCCTTATCTAATACTTGAGGTTTACTAACCTTTGAACCTCGGCAAACTCAGGACGACAAACACGACCCCAACGGAACTCAAGCCGGACCTCACTGAATGAGGAACAAAGACGAAACCTCGGAACAAACTCGACGCACCGGACCTCGACTCAACTTTTGGACTTTGGACTGGAACTCGACTTCAACACAAGGTCGAGCAGCTCACCTCCATGAACTCCGGCTCAGCTAGTGGCGTGGGGATAGGGGAAACAGCCGCAGGGTTGCCTGACGTGAAGCTGACGGACTGTTTAGTTGACGATTGTGGGGTCGACGGGCAGTGTTTAATGGCCGGAGGCGTCGCTGGACATGGGGACGACGAACAGCAGTGGTCGTCGGGGCAGTGGTCGAGGGCTGGATTACGGTGGTTTGGACAGTAGGGTGATGGTGTTTCGACGTGAGGGAGTCGATGGGGGAGCTGGTCGCGACTGGTTTTTTGGGTAGGGTTGTTGCTGGTGGTTTGTTGGTTTCGGACGTGAGGTCGAGGAGCTGGGTAGTGATGATGGTGAAGGTGACGGACTGGTAAGGAATGGAGTTGGAGGTTGACGATGAGGTTAGGTTGTTGCTGTTGGTCGTGGTGCTGGGGGAAGGTGACGGGGTGGTGTTCGGACAGTGGAGGTGACGACGCTGCTGCTACTCGTCGGACTGGGTAGTGATGATGGTGGAGCTGGGAGGAGGAGGGTGGTCTGTTGGAGCAGGTGGTCGACGAGCAGGTGGGTTTGGACGTGAGGTTGTTGACGGAGTGAGTAGGGTTTGTTTATGGTGGTTTCACGGTGGGAACGAGGGTGATGGTGGTGATGGGAGCTGAAGGTTTGACGACGATGGTTATGGAGGATGAAGAAAGGGTGGTTGTTTGGGTATGGCTTCTCTGGTTTGCCAACGAGAGGAAGAAGACGATGCACCTGTTTTTTCCAAAACAAAATTTTCAAAAAATCCTCCATTCAACATGTTTTTGTCCGTGTATTTAGCATGGGTTTGCCCAGAAAAATGAGCCCCACGCGTGGTGGGGTTCGAGCCTTATGTTCCCATGCGTGGTGGGGTTCCCCGTGTATGGGATTCCGTCCGTGTTCCCCACGCGTGTCCCCTCATGTGTGGTGGACTCGGATTATTATGGGCTAGGTCCGAAATTAGGCCTAAAAGCGGGTGATTTGAACCCGAATATTATTCTTTTGCCCGGATCCGAGAAATAGGAACACGTTGCTTAACTAGTCCTATGTAAGCAAAATAACTACCAAAAATAAGACTAGTATTTAAACAAAACTATATCTTTTTTTAAAAATATTTTTCAAGATTTAAAATAGCTACAAAATATTAATAAAACTATTTTTTGTAATTTTCGTAAATATTAAGATAAAATATGAAGTAATATTTTTGTATTTTTCAAAGTTAAAATGACTATAAAATATTAATAAAACTATTTTTGTAATTTTCGTTTTTTAATAAAGACAAAATATAAAGTAATATTTTTGTATTTTTCCAAAATTAAAACGACTACAAAACATTAATAGAATTATATTTTTTGTAATTTTCGAATTTATATAAAGTACTAAAATAAAGTACAATTTTTTTTTTATTTTTCAAGTTTATGAGAAATACATAAACTAAAATTTATATATATATTTTTGTGATTTTTCATTTTGCAACGAAATAAAGTAAAATAGTTAAAATGACTATATTAGACCCAATTACATATTTATGCTAAAAAAATGTGAAAATCCTCGGGGAGGGTCAAAAATCACGTGCTTACAGCTGCCCCTCTTTGACTGGAAACACGAAGAGTTTTCCGACAAAGAACGACTAGACGTGTTTTTGACCCGACCATTACTTGGACGGACTACACTTAAGGAAAGGGAGGGAATATGACCGAGCCCTGGTATCTGAGCTGCCTACATATCCTTGGTTATACAGGAATCAGGCCACGTGTAGTTCGGGAATGAGAGAGATGGTAGAGTGTACCGAGGTGAGGAGCCGATCGAGGTGCCGTTCCATTGAGGTTCTGGTCCGCGGTCCTGTCATTACAACAAAAAATGATAACTGAAAAGACTAACTAAACCTATCAGCTACTAGTTACAAGGATTCCTATCTCTAAGTCTTCTGAAACTTGATCTTGAGTCTTAAATGGTGCTTCATACAGACTTTGGATTGAATCTTGATACTTGCTAGTTGTAGGCGCTAGTTCTTGAGCAGATCACATCCGTTCTCCACTTCTGTACCTTGGGTTCTTTTCCCCTCTTGTTTTCTTGTTGTCTTTTTTGACCAGCCTTTTGCGAATGCTGGGGATTTTTATTACTTCCTGCTGGGGATTCCTGTTGTATTCCTCTGCTTCATTGATTCTAAGTGTTCTCCTTTCTCATATGAGCGGGCTTTTGACTTCAATACTTCAATTGTATTCCCTTATTCTCCAGGTGGGTGCCTGATTTCTATTTCTTTTATCCTTGTTCTCCATGTGGATGCCTGATTTCTTCCTTCCTTTGTCCTTATTCTCCCGGTGGACGCCTGATTACTTCTTTTCTTTGTCCTTGTTCTCCAGGTGGACGCCTGATTTCTGTTTTCCTTTGTCCTTGTTCTCCAGGTGGACGCCTGATTTCTGTTTTTCTTTGTCCTTGTTCTCCAGGTGGACGCCTGATTTCTTCTTTTCTTTGTTCTTGTTCTCCAAGTGGACGCCTGATTTCTTCTTTTCTTTGTCCTTCAACAAACTTCGTTCTACAGGCGGGTCTCCTATTGGTAAGATTAAACTTAGGAAGTGCGTCTCCTATTGGTAATGACATGCCTGCATTTATACTTGTGGGCGACCTAGAACTTAAATGTATTCCCGCATTATACTGGTGGGCGACCTAGAACTTAAATGTATTCCCGCATTATACTGGTGGGCGACCTAGAACTTAAAAGTATTCCCGCATTATACTGGTGGGCGACCTAGAACTTAAATGTATTCCCGCATTATACTGGTGGGCGACCTAGAACTTAAATGTATTCCCGCATTATACTGGTGGGCGACCTAGAACTTAAATGTATTCCCGCATTTTACTGGTGGGCGACCTAGAACTTAAATGTATTCCCGCATTTTACTGGTGGGCGACCTAGAACTTAAATGTATTCCCGCATTTTACTGGTGGGCGACCTAGAACTTAAATGTATTCCCGCATTTTACTGGTGGACGACCTAGAACTTAAATGTATTCCCGCATTTTACTGGTGGGCGACCTAGAACTTAAATGTATTCCCGCATTATACTGGTGGGCGACCTAGAACTTAAATGTATTCCCGCATTATACTGGTGGGCAACCTAGAACTTAAATGTATTCCCGCATTTTACTGGTGGGCGACCTAGAACTTAAATGTATTCCCGCATTTTACTGGTGGGCGACCTAGAACTTAAATGTATTCCCGCATTTTACTGGTGGGCGACCTAGAACTTAAAAGTATTCCCGCATTTTACTGGTGGGCGACCTAGAACTTAAATGTATTCCCGCATTTTACTGGTGGGCGACCTAGAACTTAAATGTATTCCCGCATTTTACTGGTGGGCGACCTAGAACTTAAATGTATTCCCGCATTATACTGGTGGGCGACCTAGAACTTAAATGTATTCCCGCATTATACTGGTGGGCGACCTAGAACTTAAATGTATTCCCGCATTATACTGGTGGGCGACCTAGAACTTAAATGTATTCCCGCATTTTACTGGTGGGCGACCTAGAACTTAAAAGTATTCTCGCATTTTACTGGTGGGCGACCTAGAACTTAAATGTATTCCCGCATTTTACTGGTGGGCGACCTAGAACTTAAAAGTATTCCCGCATTATACTGGTGGGCGACCTAGAACTTAAATGTATTCCCGCATTATACTGGTGGGCGACCTAGAACTTAAATGTATTGAAATTGCTTCCCCGTTCTTCCGAGAAAATTTTCGACAATCGGCAGAAAATTTTCTGCCCCGGTTTTTGGTAGTTTCCCTGGCGTTGCGTCTTGCTGCCATTATCAATCCTTTGTTCTCCTGCAGCAAACAAAAGGATTTAGTTAGTTTTAATCGTGGTGGTAGAGGGTGCCTCTCCGTCGAACGATTTTTCTCTCTTCCCCTTTTTCTTTCTCCATGTCCCCATAATTGATTAATGGGCAGAGTTGCCTGCTGGGGGTCTCTAGCCTACTGGGGGATTGGCTTTCAATTAATCCCCTTTTCTGCTTTCTTTTTAAGCTCATGCTGTGGGAGTCTGTTTTTAACTCCCGAAACCACTCCCTTTTTGAGCTTACTTCCTCCAAAATTGCCGGGCACGATTACTGCATTGCCTGGGATCGGCCTTTAAGACTGTTTGTATTATCCTGCATTGGATGAATTCCCCTCTGGTTTCTGGTAGTAAGCTTTGAAAAATCCTTTCAAGACACCTTTTAGGAAAAGAAATAAAAGATAGAAAAAGGAGAAAATCTTTCTGAACCAATATTTTAGTGGGAGAAGAAACTCAAAAGAACTTATCTGGAGGACATGACTGGTCCCCGTGATCATGACGTGCACCACCGATTCCCGACCCAGTCTATTTGTATCAATCGATCTACCCGATGGTTTGATTTGATGGGGATGATAAAGGAGTGTCCATTTCGAATGTTGTAGCTTTTGTTGATCTGTCTTGTCGCCTCATAGTGCCCTTCGAGGGGTCTTCACTAATGAGACTCTCTCTTTTCTCTCATCTCCCGGCGCCTTATGGTGCCTGTGAAGGTTTTCACCAATAAGATTCTCTCTTTTCTCTCATCTCCCATTGCCTCTCGGTGCCTGTGAAGGTTTTCACCGATAAGACTCTCTCCTTTTATTTCTTTCAAGGAATCGGGGTGTTGTAGATACGACCCTCTCTTCTGGAGATTCCTTTGATCATCGATTCATTCCCAATCTTACGATCCTCTTCTTTGCTGGGGATCGGTGTATTATTCTCGGTCTTATTTGCCTGACTTGGCATCTCTTGGACATTGATCGGGAGGTCTTTTGGACGTTGATGTTGGTTTTGGTGTGGGGTTAAAGAAAGGCTATAAAAATGAAAATAATTTGATGGGTGATGTGCTACAACTTTTGGAATCAAACCTTTGTTGGAACTTAAAACATAACCTCTGCCCCGGTTTTCTTGCTTGGGGATTTATTTTTTACACTTATGTTGCGCTATGTGCGTTACGCACACTGTGCACGCTATGTACATTATGCATCCTATATTCACTATGATGCATACTATGACCGAGCCGTGAGGCGCCTACGTATCCTCTTCGAGGAATCAGGTCAAACGTAGTTCCCACGGTTTTGTATTTCTTGTGATTTTATCTTCTTCTTTTTTTTCTTTTCCTTCTTTTTATTTTCTTTCTCTTTTTTTTCATGTCTTTTCCATTAGTGATTCCAAAAGAGGGGTATGAAAGAATTACTTAAGGCTCAAAGGGGGAAGCAAGGGTTAAAAATGTTTGGATAGAAGAAAGAATTGCCTCCGTCATCTCATTATCCAATAAATGCCAAATACAAACAAATAAACCAAAAATTGCCATAATTAAAGAAATTACGCATAATATCTCTTGACTGCATCAGAATTGATAGCCATGTCGACACATCTCCCCTCGACATCTGTCAAACACAAAGCACCGTTGGTCAATACTCTGGTCACGATATAAGGCCCTTGCCAATTTGGGGCGAATTTGCCTTTTGCCTCGACCTGATGTGGGAGGATCTTCTTCAATACCTGCTGCCCTACTTCAAACTTCCTGGGGCGCACCTTCTTATTATATGTTATTGCCATTCTCTTCTGGTACAGCTGACCATGACACACTGATGCCAATCTTTTCTCATCTATCAGGCTCAACTGTTCCAATCGAGCTTTGACCCATTCATCATCATTAATCCCGGCTTCAGCGACAATTCGGAGGGACGGAATTTCGACCTCCGCTGGTATTACGGCCTCAGTTCCATACACCAACAAATAAGGAGTTGTGCCTATGGAAGTTCGGACGGTAGTGTGGTAACCCAACAAAGCAAAGGGTAATCTCTCGTGCCATTGTCTGGACCCTTCCACCATTTTTCGCAGTATCTTCTTGATATTCTTATTGGCTGCTTCGACTGCTCCATTCGCCTTGGGACGATATGGGGTGGAATTGCGGTGTGTAATCTTGAATTGTTGGCATACCTCTCTCATCAGGCTGCTATTAAGATTCGCACCGTTATCCGTGATGATCACTTTTGGGATCCCAAATCTGCAGATGATATGGGAGTGAACAAAGTCCACCACTGCCTTCTTGGTTACTGATTTGAAGGTTTTAGCCTCAACCCATTTGGTGAAGTAATCAATGGTCACTAGAATGAACCTATGACCGTTGGATGCTGACGGCTCGATGGGCCCAATGACATCCATGCCCCATGCCACAAACGGCCAGGGTGCTGACATCGTATGTAACTCTGTTGGCGGAGAATGAATCAAATCTCCATGTATCTGGCACTGATGGCATTTCCTTACAAAAGTGATACAGTCGTGTTCCATGGTGAGCCAATAAAACCCTGTTCGAAGGATCTTTCTTGCCAATACATATCCGCTCATGTGTGGCCCACAAACTCCAGCATGTACCTCTGCCATAACCGTCGTTGCTTGACTGGCATCTATGCATCTCAACAATCCCAAATCCGGGGTTCTTTTGTACAATACTCCTCCACTGAGGAAGAAACCATTCGACAAACGCCGAAGGGCTCTTTTTTGGTCTCTAGAGGCATGTTCTGGATATATCCCCATTCTGAGGTATTCCTTGATATCATGAAACCAGGGTTCGCCGTCTGCTTCTTCTTCTATGGCATTGCAGTAGGCGTGCTGATCACGGACCTGGATGTGTAGAGGATCAACATACATTTTGTCAAGGTGGTGCAACATTGTTGCTAAGGTGGCCAAGGCATCCGCAACCTCATTGTGAACTCTCGGGATGTGTTTGAACTTCACCGATCGAAATTGCTTGCTCAGATCATGCAAGCATTGTCGGTATTGTATGAGCTTTAGATCTCGTGTTTCCCATTCACCCTGAATTTGATGTACCAAGAGGTACGAGTCTCCCAAGACCAAGACGTCTTGGACAACCATGTCAGCCGTCAAGCGCAGACCCAGAATGCAAGCCTCATACTCGGCCATATTGTTGGTGCAATAGAAGCGTAGTTGAGCCGTAACAGGATAATGCCGTCCTGTTTCAGAGATGAGTACTGCTCCTATTCCAACCCCTTTCGCGTTTGCAGCTCCATCGAAGAAAAGCTTCCAACCCGGTTCCTCAGGCAATTCCAACTCATTTGTATGCATTACCTCTTCGTCAGGAAAATACGTTCTTAAGGGCTCGTATTTTTCATCAACAGGATTCTCTGCCAAATGGTCTGCCAGCGCCTGGGCTTTCATGGCCGTCCTCATTACATAGACGATATCAAACTCTGTGAGCAGAATTTGCCATTTTGCCAACCTTCCCGTGGGCATAGGTTTCTGAAAGATATACTTCAATGGGTCCAAGCGGGATATGAGATAAGTAGTATACGAAGACAGGTAGTGTTTCAACTTCTGAGCTACCCAAGTTAGGGCGCAACATGTTTTCTCGAGTTGAGTGTACTTGACCTCATGTACTGTGAATTTCTTGCTAAGATAGTAGATGGCTTGCTCCTTCCTTCCTGTGTCATCATGCTGCCCCAACACACAACCAAATGAATTTTCCAAGACCGTCAGGTAAAGAATTAGGGGCTTCCCGGGCTTAGGCGGGACCAATACGGATGGATTAGATAGATACCCTTTAATTTGGTCGAAAGCCTCCTGACACTCTGCCGTCCAACCTACCGCAGCATCCTTTCTCAGCAGCCGAAATATGGGCTTACAAGTTGCTGTGAGTTGAGCGATGAACCTGCTGATGTAATTGAGTCTACCCAGCAAACTCATTACCTCTGTTTTGTTCCTTGGCGGTGGCAAATCTCGGATGGATTCAATTTTGGATGGGTCTAACTCAATCCCCCGTCGACTGACGATGAATCCTAGCAACTTTTCTGATGGAACCCCGAATGCGCATTTGGCCGGGTTAAGCTTGATATCATACCTTCGGAGTCTCTAGAAAAATCTCCTTAGGTCTGCCACATGGTCCTCTTGACGCCAAGATTTGATGATCACATCATCGACGTACACCTCGATTTCTTTGTGTATCATGTCATGAAACACGACAGTCATTGCTCGCATGTACGTTGCCCCGACGTTCTTTAACCCGAACGGCATTACCCGATAGCAGTAGGTTCCCCATGGCGTAATAAACGCTGTCTTCTCAGCATCCTCCTCGTCCATTAGGATCTGATGATAACCCGCATAGCAATCCATAAAGGATCCGATCTCGCGCCCAGCGCAATTATCGATCAGGATATGAATGTTGGGTAACGGAAAATTGTCCTTGGGACTTGCTTTGTTGAGGTTGCGGTAGTCGACGCACACACTGATTTTTCCATCCTTCTTTGGGACTGGTACCACATTGGCCAACCACTCGGGATATCGAGTGACCCGAGTGACCTTTGCCTGCAACTGCTTAATCACCTCTTCTTTGATTTTTACACTCATTTCTGTTTTAAATTTCCTTAGTTTTTGCTTGACCGGAGGGTATGCCGGGTCAGTGGGCAATTTGTGAACCACTAAATTTGTGCTTAATCCAGGCATATCGTCATAGGACCATGCAAAAACATCTTTGAATTCCATGAGGGTTCTGATCAATTCTTCCCTGACACTCGGCTCAATGTGGATGCTGATTTTGGTTTCTTGGACGTTATCAGCGTCTCCTAGGTTTACAGCCTCAGTGTCATTTAGGTTAGGCTTGGGTTTTTCTTCAAATTGGCATAATTCTCGGTTTATCTCTTCGAAGGCTTCACCTTCATCACATTCAGATTCATCATCACAAACGACCTCTTGCATCATTGAGTCAGATTCAGATTGATTTATTAGACTAGGTCGAAGATCCGCTGTGCATGACATGTCATTAGAACCAGTAAAAAGAGAACTGTTCAGAAAGAAAAAGAACAAAACAAAATTAAAATGGGACAAAAGAAAAGAACTTCATTAAACTTGCGGGATAAACGGGTTCCACTTTTACAAAAACGAAAGTAAAATTCGGATTACACCCTTGAATAATCCGGACAAAACAAAACACACAAAACATAAATCAAAGCCTACTAACAAGACTCCCCTCGGACAGGAAGAGGAGTAACTGTCCAATTGTTGGTCTTGGCCTCAGGCCCCACAAACTGTATCTCTGCTCTGCTGGAACCTTCTCTAGCTTCCACCATACTGACATCCGCGAATAGCCTCTCAAAACTCTGATTCAGGTCTTCATTTATACCGATCAAAGGTCCTCGAATCTTTGGGACCGGCAACCCCTTGGTACTTGCTTTGACAAAAGACCTTGAGAGACGTGGCACTGGTTTAGGCAGAAACCAAACCCTCTTCTTCATTTTTCGCGCTTGCTTCCTATCTGCTGCGGTTGGTTTGAACCCCAATCCGAAAGTTTCCAGATTTTTAGGAAGGGAGACAGGTTGGACAATCCCTTGAAGCTCGACTCCTAGGCCTTTTCCCGGCACAAATCCATTACCCAGCATTTCTGAGACCATCATGACTGTTGCGGCAGCTACCCTAGGGTGCAGGATGCTTTCTCCTTCAGAGATTTTGTTGGCCGACCCTGTATCGAAGATCTGGTAGACCCAAGGACCTTTGTCGTCAGTGGTCTCTATGAAAGGTACAATGGTTTCGCCCATGGTGCACGTTGTATCCTCGCCGTGTAACACGACCTCTTGTCTTTCCCACTCGAACTTCACCATCTGATGTAGGGTGGAAGGCACTGCTTTGGCTGCATGAATCCAGGGTCGTCCCAACAGCAGGTTATAAGATACTGTGGCGTCCAACACCTGGAATTCCATGGTAAATAGGACCGGACCAATGGTCAGTTCAAGTACAACATCCCCCACAGTGGCCGTTCAGTTTCCGTCAAACCCTCGGACACAGATACTGTTCTTGTGGATCCTTCCGTGGTCGATCTTTAACTAGTTCAAGGTAGATAGTGGGCAAATATTGGCGCTTGAGCCGTTATCCACCAATACTCGAGTTACCACCGAGTCTTCACATTTGACAGCTAGGTATAGAGCTTTGTTATGCTCCGTACCTTCCACCGGCAGGTCATCATATGAGAATGTTACCCTGTTCACCTCGAAAATCTTGCTGGCGATGGTTTCCAGGTGGTTTACAGAAATCTCACTGGGTACATGAGCTTCGTTCAATATTTTCAACAGGGCCCGACGATGCTCCTCAAAATGGATCAGTAACGACAACAGTGAGATCTGGGCCGGTGTTTTTCTCAGCTGTTCGACCACAGAATAGTCCTGTACTTTCATCTTCCTCAGGAACTCTTCAGCCTCTTCTTCGGACACAGGTTTCTTGGTTGCAACTGGGTTGGTTCTTCTTAGCTCCACCGGAGCAAAACATCGACCTGATCGAGTCAGCCCTTGCGCTTCACAACTGACTTCTTCCACCTGTTTTCCTTTGTACATCACCACCGCCTTTTCATATTTCCAAGGCACAGCCCTGCTGTCAATCATTGGCAGCTGGACCACAGGCTTTATGGTCACTCGTTCTCTATATACCCCTTTCAACACGACCGCCGGTGTGGGCGGGATCCCTGGTATTACCAACTTGCTTGGCTCGGGTTTGCTTGTTATGGCGGACGGGCTCTTTCCCAATATCACTACCGGCTTGACGCCTTCTCCCTGCGACTGTACACTCGTTCCTCCACTGGTTGAGACTTCTTTCGGGGCGGCTTGGATCATCATCACCGTTTGTGAGGGTTTTCTCAATTCTCCTCCCTCACACACCAACTCAATCATGTGAGTTTCGTGGTGCGCTGGCAGTGGGTTTTGGTTAATGTTAGGAGCTTCTGGTGTCTGGACCTCGATCTTATTGGTGTCGATAAGATCCTGTATGGCATGCCTTAACTTCCAACACTTCTCGGTGTCATGCCCGAGCATCCCTGAGCAGTATTCACAACTTATTGATCGATCCAAATTCTGAGGTGGGGGATTTGGTTCTCGAGTCTGGACAGGACTAACCAAATCCAATTGCCTCAACTTGTGGAACAAAGCGGTGTAGGTTTCTCCCAACTCTGTGAAAGTTCTCTGCTTCCGCAACCTGTCATTCCTAGCATCTGGATTTCCCCGGAAGCCTGCCCCTGAAGGGTTTCTATATGCCCTCGGTGGAGGATAGGTGTTTTGTGGTGGGTAGTTATTATGGGGAGTTGGGTATGTGTTGTGGGGAGCCGGCGCACGCCCTTGCGGGCGAACCGGAGGTTGGGCGTATGTCTGGGCTTGATGGACGGAACAATGTGGTTCTCGAGGTGGATAGAAATTTTGTGGTGGGTTGTATGGGTATTCTGACCTGTGAGGTCTGGGTTGGTTGTAGTGCGGCCTGCCAGCCCTAGACCAACTGCCTGCCTCGATCGTGGCAACCTCTTCTTTCTTTCTTCTCAGCGCACCTCCCGTGCCGCTTTGAAGAGCCTGGGTTGTGGCTTTGAGTGCCGAATAGTTCAAGATTTTGTCAAACCTCAGACCCTCTTCTATCATGACCCCTATCTTGACCACCTCGTTGAAAGATTTCCCAACTGTTGTCACCAAGTGACCAAAGTAGGTTGGATCCAGTGTCTGCAAGAAATAGTCCACCATCTCTCCTTCTCTCATGGGAGGATCGACTCTAGCTGCTTGTTCTCTCCAGCGGAACCCGAACTCGCGAAAACTTTCCCCGGGTTTCTTCCCAGTTCTCAATAATGTGAGACGGTCGGGGACTATCTCAAGATTGTACTGGAAATGACCTGCAAAAGCCTGCGCCAGATCATCCCACGTGTACCACCTGCTGGAATCCTGCCTGGTATACTATTCTAGTGCAGATCCGCTCAGACTTTGGCCGAAATAAGCTATCAGCAGCTCATCCTTGCTGCCTGCCCCCCTCATTTTGCTACAGAATCCCCGCAAATGTGCCATGGGATCACCGTGCCCTTCATATAAATCAAACTTAGGCATCTTGAACCCAGCCGGGAGTTGGACGTCTGGGAAAGGGCACAGATCTTTGTATGTTACGCTGACTTGATTGCCCAGCCCGTGCAAGTTCCTGAAGGACTGCTCCAGGCTTTTGAACTTTCTCAATACTTCATCCTGTTCAGGGGCCTTAGCCGGCTTCTCAATCTCTGCCGGCACTTCCAAATGTGGATTGTAAGCTTGTGGTTCGGGGGCATGAAACGTAGGCTCGGGGGGGGGGGGGGGGTAGTATTGTGTATCGTGAGCCTGAAACAATGGCTCACTGGTCGTTCTTTGCAAAGGGGCTGATGTTGGTCCCACAAAAATGGGAATATTGGGTGTTGGGAGAGGTTGATGGGGTGGTGGAGCTTGGGAATCATGAGGGCTTCTTTCTTGATGATAAAGGGGATTTGGGCGGCTTGTGGAAGGGCCAGAATGAGGGTATTCCGGCATGTGCCTCAGTGTTTCAGGGCTCTTTTGTGTTTTGGCTATGGCTAGCTGCATTGCATTCATCTCTAGTCCCATCCTTTCAATCTTTTCCATCGCTTCTTTTAGCAACTGGCTCATCGGCCTCTCTTCCTCATTACTATTCTCTGAAGTAGTCATGCTTATTGCTACCGGTCCTTTGGATCTGGTTTGGTAAGAGTGTGTTGCCAGAATTCTTTAACAACTAACTGTCTTCATCAGACAACAACAAACTTCGTTAGCGTTAGAGTTTAACGGATTTAATCTTAATACATAGAGGATGCAATGCTCCTAGACAGTTAACCGTTTCTACATGCTTTGCTTTAAACAACATGCGTCATCCCGGTTTGCTCATTTATCCCCTTTTCTTGTTTTTTTTTTATTATTATTTTTCCTTTTTTTTATTTTTATATTTTCTTTTCCTTATTCATTAAAAGCGGTCGAATCTTATGGGTATTGCCTACGTATCACATCCCCGCGCGAATCAGACCAGGCGTAGTTCTGCCTTAAAGTAAAGAAACACAAAATTCTTGTGAAATCGTTAAATTCATTCTCAAAATTTTGCTATTACAAATTACTTCAAGCAAGGAATAACAATAGTACAGACTCCACAGTTCTTAACCCGTTTTGATTAAAAGAAAAGAAAACAACATATGAAAAAGCAACAAAGCCAAATAAACACGACTCAACCAAAGATTAATTTTCCAACTTAGGGGCCCGCGAGGCATCATTCGGCCTTTCCGCGGCCCTTGGTGTGAGGTCCCTCTCCAGGCTTTTCAACTCATTCATGATTCGGTGGACGCAACCCATGATGGAAACAAGGAGGGTCTTCCGAGGCATTTGCTCGCATGCCAGGCATCTCATGTAGATGTAATGCCCAATCTCGTCGATCCTTCCTCGAATGTTGTCCCTTTCTGCGAACAACTGCCTTATCTATCGGTTCTTCAATCCTAGTGTTTGCGCATTGCTGGAAAGCTGATCCTGGAACATCTCCATTTGTCTTTCCATTCTGGTCATTGCATCGTAACATCGCCTTTTGTCGGCTTGGGCATCTCGTGTTTGCTTGAAGATCCTCTCTTGAAGAGAGGCATTCGTTTCCCTTAATGTCCCGATGCTCAGTTCATAATCCCTTATGACTTGTTGCAGGCGCTGCCTCCGGGCCATTGTACCTTTTGCCCACTTGGTCCGCAATCTTGCTGTGTTAGCCTTGGCTCTTTCCAAATCTTCCTGGCATTCCGCAACCTGATCCTTTAACCCTGCTATCAATCTTTTATCCGCCCGGCTTCTCAGCTGGTTGTCAGCCTCCTTTTTCATCTTCCGGATCTGAGCTTTGAGGATCTCGCCTTCTCTGATTAATCTGTTCTTTTCTCCCTTGTGGGCAGCAGACTGTAATTGGCATTCAAACCTCATATCCTGAACTTGTTGCTTCAGTTTGCCTGTTTCAGCAAGATATTCCCGCTCTTTGGCCAACCAGCCCCACTGCTCTTGTGAAGATTTGGCAAATTCTTGCAGGTGAGGTCTTTTGGTCAGCCTTCCAGATGATGTCTCCCCTTTGTACCAGGCCTAATACCCGGGCGAAACTTCCCCTTTTGCCCGATTCATTACACAAGTATTTTCTTCTAAGTATTGACATTGGCTCCAAATTTGACGAACCCTTGCTTCAGGAAACTGGCCGTCGGGACTGATCTCAATCACCTGGGTGCTTAGATCCTCGTCTTTTGGCACTATCTGATACCTCCCAAGTTGCCTTAAAACCCGATGCGGCGCGTATGGTTGAATGCTCTTAAGTCCCATTAAGAGACAATGGGGCCTGGCTGCTGGCATGTATATGACTTCGTCGATCGGTAACCATCCTAGCGCCCACTGTATTTGACTGGCGTTGAGGGTATGGAAATATGAGGTCCATGCTGTGACTCCTTCCGGTAGGTAGGTCTCATTAACTCTGGTATAGAACTCCTCTATGCAGGTCTTTTCAGCGGATCCATGGCTCAGAAACTGGGCTCGGTGACATAGGTGTTCGGTCATCCACATTTGCAACAACAAATTGCAACCCTCGAAAAAGCTTCCTCCGGCTTTGCAAGACGTGAGAGCCCGGAACATATCAGATACTATCATGGGCGCCAACGTACTATCTCTCTGTGTGAGCAACGTACTGACGACCCCTGCTATCTTTATGTCAATATTCCCGTCTTTTCTTGGGAATACTAGTAGTCCTAAGAAGGTTATCATGAAAGCAATCCGTCTATGTTCTTCCCACTTTTGACGATTACTTTTGCTGCACAGCTGGTTTTCTGGCTTGTCGAATCCTCCTATGTGACCATATCTTTGATATATGAAACTCATGCTGCAGAAACCTTTTGCCAAGTCAGTGTTATGAATTGTTCTGACTATCTTTAAGGAGTCCAGAAACCGGTGTATTGCTACAGCTCTTGGAGCAATCAGATATTTGTGCCTCAAAGGAGTCTCAGCGCTGCCGATATACCCTGCTATTTCTTCTAAAGTTGGGGTAAGTTCAAAGTCCGAGAAATGGAAGACATTGTGCGCAGGATCCCAGTGGGGGACTAGTGCCCTTATGATATCTCCTCGTGGCCTGATATCCAACAAACTCGTGAGGCCTTTCAGATACTTCTTGATTTCGTCATGCCCTTCTTTGCCTAAATCATTCCACCAGAGCCGCAATTGAAGAGGGATTTTATTCATGATTGAAAAGGGTTTATTTGGAGTCGTGCTCATTCTGCACATTTATTAATAAGATTTTAACAAACGAAACTTATTCTGATAAAAAACAACAATATATACGATTTTTCTCAAAAGGATTTCTGAACACGACCTCTCAGCACTTCATGAACGAAGATTTTTAAGGTTGTGTGAGGAGAAAAAAAAACGAGGTGGCCGTCTGTGCCAAGGCAGCCTTCCGGAGTTCCTTTCGGGAACATTTGGCCATTTTTGACATAAGCGGCATCACCGGACTTGTTTATGACTCTTTTATCATTTTTCAAAAATAGAAAATTCAACATTGCAAACACGGCCTTTCAATGCCTCGGGGACGAAGATTTTTAAGGCTATGTCGGTCGACTGGACAAAGTCTTAAAATGACCCAAAGGTGGCTGATTATTCAAAGTCAGCCTTCCGGCGTCCCTTTCTGGAACATTCGGCTATGTCTTGATAAAACAGCGGCACCCGACTTCTTTATGACAATTAAAATTTGACATATTTGTTTTTGCTATTTTTTTTTTGTAAAAAGGGGGAAGTTACATCGCTAGACTTATTTACGACAAAATTAAAATCTTTGACATTTTTTTTTCTTTTTTTTATATTTGTTTTTGGTTTTTTAGCAAAAAGGTGGGGTTGGACCCGATAAGGGTTGCCTACGTATCTCACACCCGGTGAGAATCAAACCCGCGTAGTTCGGGAAATCAAGAATAAGTAGATGAACTAACTTTTTTTTCTGAATTTGTGAAAGAACTACTTTAAAAGAAGAAAGGAAGTATATTTTTGATTTTTGATTGATTCTCTTTTTAAAAGAAACACTTCTAAGATATATTTTTTGAATTTTTATTTGCATTATTTTTTATTCTAAATAAAAGAAGAATATATATTTTTTGGAATTTTCCCTTTAATAAAAGAAATGCATCTAAAATGTTTTTTTGAATTTTGCATTTCCTTTTCAATTTTGAAAGAAGAATCAAAATATTTTCGGCTTTTTCTTCTTATTATACATTTTTTTAAAAAAAATAATTAAAAGACTTTCTAAAGAAGTTAATAATGGAAAATATTTTTGGATCTTTTTTTTTTTGTTTTTTGAAAATTGGGAGTCTAAAAACTTTTCTAAACTTTTGGCAAGACAAATATTTTTGCAACAAATAAAGACATACATATATTTTTTGGAAGAAAAAAAAATTATATATGTATATATATATATATATATATATATATATATATATATATATATATATATATATATATACATGTATATATTTGTGACAAATAATGAAAGACTCTTTTTTATTATTATTATTTTTTGAATTTTCATAAAAACCAATTTAAAATAAGACTTTTTTTTCTATTTTTCCTTTGCTTTTAATAAAACAAACTAATAAGACGTTTTTTTTCATTTTCTCAAAATTTCGGCAGAGTTTTGACAGTATTTGGGTATTGGTTTTTTTTCAAAAATAAACAATCAATTCCTTAACCGTTATTTCTCTTTTTTCAATTTCACAAAATTCATAATATTCAAACACCGGTCAGCATGCGGGTACGAGACAAATAAATGCACGGAAAACAAATAGGATGCATCAGGATGGCCTTTTCATATCAGGTCGCTAGTCCTAGACGGACCCAACCCCTGTGTTGAGTCCCCTGAGTCAAATGCAACGTGATGCAAATAAGCGTTCCTACTAGGGATCCGGCATGAAGTCACGTTATTCTATGTTCAAAAACCTGGGTCGGTGTTCTAGACAGTGTACCCGAGCGGACAACTCGAGCTGAGGAAGGAGCTCCTTTCCAGGAACCAAAAGGCTAGCCGGCTTAGAAACTTTCCGAGCCTCTTTTATTCAGGGTATGACACTAACAGAATAGGGAGTCTCAACCAGTAAGCACATCCCCGGAGGTAAGAAGAGAAAGGTTTCGGCACAATTTATATACAGTTCAAATAATATCAAAGCGGTAAAAGCAACATTTAGCACATTAGGCTCAAACATGTAAAAATCAGATAATAACGCCAAATAATAACAATTATTCTAAGCTCGAATTCTTAACCCTGAATCAGTGGTTCTGGGTGCCAATTCCCCAGCAGAGTCGCCAGAGCTGTCACACCTCCTTTTTCCGCACCCGCGAGGGCGCAAGGGAGTTTTTTCCAATTAAAGGACAATCGAAACGGGATTGGTTTATTTATTTCAGAGTCGCCACTTGAGAGGTTTAGGGTGTCCCAAGTCACCAATTTTAATCCCGAATCGAGGAAACGAATGACTCCATATTATAGTCTGCGTACCAGAAATCTGGATAAGGAATTCTGTTAACCCGGGAGAAGGTGTTAGGCATTCCCGAGTTCCGTGGTTCTAGCACGGTCGCTCAACTGTTATATTTGGCTTGATTATCTGATTTTGTACATGTTAAACCTATGTGCAAGTTTTAAACTCTTGACCGCTTTTGTTATTATTTTTACGAGAATTGCAACGTCGTGAAAATATATCTCGAACCACGTTACATCAATGCGCCCGTGGTTATTGACATATCTCGACTCGGTTGAGATTTGGATTTGGGTCACATAAATGTGCACCCGAATTAAGAAAAATAAATTATTAAGACGCGCCTAAAGCAACTAAAGTATTGTTATTTTGGGGAAGGCCGTAAAATTTGCTAAATGGCATGTCCCGGATTCTAAGTATTTTTAATATATATACATTTAGAGGGCCCCGCAGCTTCTACATTTTTGTTTGTCGAGGCTCGTCTCATTTATTATTAAAAGGAATTTACAACGTCATGGAAATGCATCTCGGGCCACGCCATAATCAATATACCCATGAGTAGAGACACATTTCGATTTTGTTGAGATTTGGATTTGGGTCACATAAATGTGCACCCGAGTTTAGGGAGATAACATTATTAAAGGCGCGCCTGAAGCAACTAGCGCATTATTACCTTGGGGTAGGGCCGTGAAATTCGCTAAACGACCCGACCCGGACTCTAAGTATTTAATGCATATATTTTTATGAGGGCTCCGCAATCTGTACATTTTTATTTTTTGGCGAAGCTTGTCTCGTTTTTTTTTTTTTTTTTTTAAAAAAAGGATGCTATTTTTATGCCTTTAACCATACTAAACCTTACAGCTTCTTTACGACCAGAGTCTCATAACTTGTTAGAAGTTTAATAAAAGGAGTTTAGCGAATGAAGGTTTCGGGAGTAGTAACAGCATGTACTAATACTAATTTTGTCCGAAGGACCTAAGCAAAAGGAAAGGCGAACCGATTAACATCAAACTTGTGTCATAGAACAACTAATCCAACTTAATTAAATGACATCAAATAAACAAGAATAACATAACATAAAAATGAAGCAAAACACATACAGTGAAATATGGGCAGAGAATTATTATGCGAATTTTTTATATTGCATCTTCGAACATTTAACGTAGCATTTCCTTATCTAATACTTGAGGTTTACTAACCTTTGAACCTCGGCAAACTCAGGACGACAAACACGACCCCGACGGAACTCAAGCCGGACCTCACTGAACGAGGAACAAAGACGAAACCTCGGAACAAACTCGACGCACCGGACCTCGACTCAACTTTTGGACTTTGGACTGGAACTCGACTTCAACACAAGGTCGAGCAGCTCACCTCCATGAACTCCGGCTCAGCTAGTGGCGTGAGGATAGGGGAAACAGCCGCAGGGTTGCCTGACGTGAAGCTGACGGACTATTTAGTCGACGATTGTGGGGTCGACGGGCAGTGTTTAATGGCCGGAGGCGTCGCTGGACATGGGGACGACGAACAGCAGTGGTCGTCGGGGCAGTGGTCGAGGGCTGGATTACGGTGGTTTGGACAGTAGGGTGATGGTGTTTCGACGTGAGGGAGTCGATGGGGGAGCTGGTCGCGACTGGTTTTTTGGGTAGGGTTGTTGCTGGTGGTTTGTTGGTTTAGGACGTGAGGTCGAGGAGCTGGGTAGTGATGATGGTGAAGGTGACGGACTGGTAAGGAATGGAGTTGGAGGTTGACGATGAGGTTAGGTTGTTGCTGTTGGTCGTGGTGCTGGGGGAAGGTGACGGGGTGGTGTTCGGACAGTGGAGGTGACGACGCTGTTGCTACTCGTCGGACTGGGTAGTGATGATGGTGGATCTGGGAGGAGGAGGGTGGTCTGTTGGAGCAGGTGGTCGACGAGCAGGTGGGTTTGGACGTGAGGTTGTTGACGGAGTGAGTAGGGTTTGTTTATGGTGGTTTCACGGTGGGAACGAGGGTGATGGTGGTGATGGGAGCTGAAGGTTTGACGACGATGGTTATGGAGGATGAAGAAAGGGTGGTTGTTTGGGTATGGCTTCTCTGGTTTGCCAACGAGAGGAAGAAGACGATGCACCTGTTTTTTCCAAAACAAAATTTTCAAAAAATCCTCCCTTCAACATGTTTTTGTCCGTGTATTTAGCATGGGTTTGCCCAGAAAAATGAGCCCCACGTGTGGTGGGGTTCGAGCCTTATGTTCCCACGCGTGGTGGGGTTCCCCGTGTATGGGATTCCGTCCGTGTTCCCCACGCGTGTCCCCTCATGTGTGGTGGACTCGGATTATTATGGGCTAGGTCCGAAATTAGGCCTAAAAGCGGGTGATTTGAACCCGAATATTATTCTTTTGCCCGGATCCGAGAAATAGGAACACGTTGCTTAACTAGTCCTATGTAAGCAAAATAACTACCAAAAATAAGACTAGTATTTAAACAAAACTATATCTTTTTTTTTAAATATTTTTCAAGATTTAAAATAGCTACAAAATATTAATAAAACTATTTTTTGTAATTTTCGTAAATATTAAGATAAAATATGAAGTAATATTTTTGTATTTTTCAAAGTTAAAATGACTATAAAATATTAATAAAACTATTTTTGTAATTTTCGTTTTTTAATAAAGACAAAATATAAAGTAATATTTTTGTATTTTTCCAAAATTAAAACGACTACAAAACATTAATAGAATTATATTTTTTGTAATTTTCGAATTTATATAAAGTACCAAAATAAAGTACAATTTTTTTTATTTTTCAAGTTTATGAGAAATACATAAACTAAAATTTATATATATATTTTTGTGATTTTTCTTTTTGCAACGAAATAAAGTAAAATAGTTAAAATGACTATATTAGACCCAATTACATATTTATGTTAAAAAATGTGAAAATCCTCGGGGAGGGTCAAAAATCACGTGCTTACACCTACCTCAATTAGACTTCAAATGGCGGATCGATCGATGAAGCAACCTTTGGGCATAATTGATGATGTGCTTGTCTGGGTGGATAAGTTTATATTGCCGGCCGACTTTGTCATATTGGATTGTGAGGTGGACTTTGAAGTGCCGATTATTCTTGGTAGACCTTTCCTAGCTACGGGGAAGGCATTGGTTGATGTTGAAGCGGGTGAGCTAAATTTTCGAGTTGGGGATGAGAAGGTGGTATTCCATGTTTGCAAATCAATGAGACAACCCAATAGCATGGAGGTGTGTTCATTTGTGGACATTGTCACAGCTATGATAGTGGATGACACAAGTTCCATGATCCATGTTGAAGATCCCTTTGAGGTCGTGCTTCTTAATTTGGATGTCAATGATGATGCTAGTAGAGTGGAGTGCGTGAATTCATTGCATGGTATGGGTTCATATTCATATGAGCCTAGGAAGCTTTCTTTGGATCTTGAAAATCGCAAAACTCCACCAACAAAGCCATCGATTGAGGAGCCACTGGTGTTGGAGTTGAAGCCACTTCCTCCAAACCTCAGGTATGAATTCTTGGGTTCAAATTCTAATTTACCTGTTATTCTTTCTTCTTGCCTTACTAACATGCAGGTTGAGGCCACCTTAGCGGTTCTTCAAAAGTGGAAAAGGGCAATCGGATGGACTCTAACTGATATTCAGGGAATAAGCCCCGCATTTTTCATGCACAAAATCATCTTGGAGGAGGATGCAAAGCCTTCCTTGGAGCAGCAAAGAAGACTAAACGAAGCGCTGCAGGAGGTGGTGAAGAAAGAGGTTATCAAGTGGCTAGATGCTGGGATAGTTTATCCTATTTTTGATAGTTCGTGGACTTCTTCGGTACAATATGTGCCAAAGAAGGCTGGTATGACTGTGGTGACCAATGACAACAATGAGCTCATTCCTACTAGAACGGTCACCGGGTGGAGAGTTTGTATAGATTACCAAAAGTTGAACAAGGTGACTAGAAAAAATCATTTCCTATTGCCATTCCTTGACCAAATGCTTGATCGTCTTGCGGGCCGGGCTTTCTATTGCTTTCTGGATGGTTACTCGGGGTACAATCAAATTCTAATTGCCCCAGAGGACCAAGAGAAGACCACCTTTACATGTCATTATGGCACATTCGCTTTTATTAGAATGCCATTTGGATTGTGTAATGCTCCAGCGACCTTCCAACGCTGCATGATGGCTATTTTCACCGACATGGTAGAGGATATCTTGGAGGTCTTCATGGATGACTTCAGCATGGTTGGGGATTCTTTTGAGGAGTGCTTGGTAAACTTGGATAGAGTGTTGAGCCGATGTGAAGACACCAACCTTGTTCTCAATTGGGAAAAGTGCCATTTTATGGTAGAAGAAGGTATAGTGTTGGGTCACAAGATCTCGAAGCGAGGAGTTGAAGTTTATAAGGCCAAGATTGAGGTTATTTCTAGGCTCCCTCCCCCTACTTTTGTCAAAGGGGTGAGGAGTTTCCTTAGGTATGCGGGTTTTTACCGGAGGTTCATAAAGGATTTTTCTAAAGTGGTATACCCTTTGTGCAAGTTGCTCGAGAAAGATGCAAAGTTCTTGTTCGATGAGAGTTGTATGCAAGCATTCGAGCTACTCAAGATCAAGTTGACTTCTATACCCATCATCACCGCACCAAATTGGAGCTTACCTTTCGAGCTCATGTGTGATGCTAGTGCTGTTGCGGTTGGGGATATTTTGGGCTAAAGAATCAACAAGATGTTTCATCCGGTGTACTACGCTATCAAGACCATGAATGAGGCTCAAAGAAACTATACAGTCACCGAGAAAGAATTATTGGCTATTATGTTTGCTACAGAAAAGTATCGACCTTACCTTATGGGGGCTAAAGTTATAGTGCACACCGATCATGCCGCCCTTGGGTATTTGATGACCAAGAAAGACTCCAAGGCGAGATTGATGAGATGGGTGTTACTTCTTCAAGATTTTGATCTAGAAATTATTGACCGGGAAGGTAGTGAGAATCAAGTGGCGGACCACTTGTCCCGTTTGGAGGAAGAGGGTAGGCCTTGTGACGGCCTTGAGATCAATGATTCATTTCCCGATAAACAACTCCTTGCAGTGTCAATGAAAGATATGCCATGGTTTGCCGATGTTTCCAATTACCTTATGACTGGAATAATCCCGTGTGAGCTCTCTTCTAACCAAAGGAAGAAGCTCAAGCGGGATAGTTTGGATTTCTATTGGGACGAGCCATACTTGTTCAAGATTTTCACGGATGGTGTGATTCGTAGATGTGTCCCAGAGGAAGAACAATTGAGTATCCTAGAGGCTTGCCATTCTTCACCTTATGGTGGCCACCATGGTGGGGTAAGGACCCCTCGAAGGTTCTGACTTGTGTATTCTATTGGCCCACCTTGTTCAAAGATGCGGGCGATTTGGTGAAGAGATGTGATGAGTGCCAAAGAGTGGGCGGAATTTCAAAAAGGGATGAGATGCCCCTCAATACGATTCTTGAAGTGGATATCTTTGATGTTTGGGGCATCGATTTCATGGGTCTATTTGTTAGCTCTTGTAGGAATACTTACATTCTCGTGGCGGTTGATTATGTCTCAAAGTGGGTTGAAGCCGTGTCTTTGCCTAATAATGAAGCCCGGAGTGTTGTTACATTTCTTAAAAAGAACATCTTCACAAGGTTTAGCACTCCTCGTGCTATCATTAGTGATGGGGGGTTTCACTTTTGCAACAAGGCTTTCGACACGTTGCTTTCTAAGTACGGTGTCAATCATAAGGTTTCGACCCCCTATCATCCTCAAGCTAGTGGCCAAGTGGAAGTCTCCAACAGAGAAATTAAGAGTATCTTGTCTAAAACTATCAATGCTAATAGGACCGATTGGTCGAAAAAGTTGGATGACGCTCTTTGGGCTTATCGGAAGGCTTACAAAACTCCGATTGATATGTCTCCGTATCGGTTGGTGTTTGGGAAAGCTTGCCATCTTCCGGTGGAATTAGAGCACAAGGCCATGTGGGCCTTGAGGAAGTTGAACTTAGAATGGGATGTTGCGACAAATCTTCGGGTTGAACAACTTAATGATATCGATGAGTTTAGATTCCATGCCTACTCCAGCTCGTCCTTGTACAAGGACAAAATGAAGTACCTTCACGACAAATATGCTCGGGGTAAGGAGTTCAAGGTTGGAGATATGGTTCTCTTGTTCAATTTTTGGTTACACCTGTTTCCGGATAAGCTTAAGTCAAAGTGGAGTGAGCCTTTTGAAGTTGTGTTCGTGACCCCACTTGGTGCTCTTGATCTAAGGAACAAGAATGGTGAAGTATTCAGAGTCAATGGATATCGGGTCAAGCATTATCTTGGGAAATTTGATGATAGCCACATGGTGGCATTTCTCCATCTAAAGTAACGTACTGGTAACATGCGTCGTGCTGCAACGTTAAATCAGGCGCTGCTTGGGAGGCAACCCATGTCTTTTTCTTTTTTGTTGTTTTCTGTATTTTCTTGGTAGTGTAGGTTTGATTTTTGAGCTAACTGATTGTGAGATATTGCAGGGATTGAGTCGATGCAGTGCAAAATAGTTTGAAAAAAGTTGAACAGTCTCTGAAGATTGCCAGTGCGGCCGCATTGCACTTTGTGCGGTCCGCACTGGTGATGGCCAAAAGTGGTGCTCTCTGAAGTTTGCCAACGCGGCCGCATTCCATTTAGTGCGGTCCGCGGTGGACCTACATGGCCACGGTCTATTTTGTGCAGACCGCGGAGGTTGCCTACTCAAGCTTCATTTGAACAAACCCAGCGCGGTCCGCGGTCGGTTTTGTGCGGCCGCGCTGGTAGGTAAGGCTGGGTCCCATTGCTTTTCTATAAATCGATCCCATAGGTCACTATTTACCTTTTTCGAACTTTTAACACTGAGAGACATAAAAGTACTGTTCATAGCCTCTCTTGACCGTGATTCTTGCTTAAGATTGACTAATTAAATTTCATTCTTCTCATCTGGTAATGTTTCACTCAGTCCTTGTGCATTTACTTGATAAATTTTGTTTTTATTTTATTACAATTATCCTGTAATTTCTTTTTCGTCCTGTTTTCTCTATTTTTGTTAGCTTAGGTTGGTTTAAGTATTAGTTCTGGGGTGCTTACTTTGCATAATGACTGAGTAATTTGAGTAGGGACAAAGTAGGTGAAAGCTTGAACAAAATTACAAAAATTGGAAACCCTAACTTAGTGCTTGTGCAATATACTCTCCGCGGACCGCGGTCGCCTTTGTGGGGTCCGTGGTGCCCTGACGCGGTCTACATTGCCATTTTGTGCGGACCGCAGTGCTCAAGTGACTGAAATTGAACCTATGCCCAGCGCGAACACATTACACTTTATGCGGTCTGCGCTGGCCCACCGCGGCCACGGTGCTTTGTTGTGCGGACCGCGGTGGTTGGATTCAAAGATGTGGTGTTACAGACCTCGCCTCAGTGTGGACCGTGATTGCTTTATACGGTCCGCGGTGCCCCCAATGCAGCTGCACTACTTTTTGTGCGGGTCGCAGTGGGGAGAATCAGAGAGATGTTGTCCAGGGCCTTGTCCCAATGCGGACCGCGGTCGCCTTTGCACGGACTGCGGTGCCCCAGTGCGGCCGCACTCCTATTTGTGCGGGCCGCGGTGCCATGTTCTGCAACTATTTCTGCAATATTTAATTTGTTGTCTGCAATTCAATTTCAAGACTTGTTTCACTGCCCGTGCTGATACTAACCATGTTAGATGTGTATGCTTGCAGATAATGGTCAAACAACGAGGTAAAGGTGTCAAACAACCCGACTGAGGTAATTCCTCCTGGGGAGGGAAGCAACGAATGGTAAATTTCACTTCTCAGGCTAGACAAAACATAAAGGACATGAGGAAAGCAATCAAAGCGGCTGATAGAGCCCTTGACAACTCGGGGAGTGAGTACGAGCCCTCTCGGGAGATCTCTTAAGATTCAGTCCCTCTATACATCCCATATCCAGAGAACGCCATACATAGAGACACTCCCCCATCTTTCCCCGATGTTCAAGCCTCAATCAACATTTCTTCTGGGTCGTTTGAGGGCTCAGCGGTAGGTAGTGGGGATTAATACTCTACCTCTCCCACAGCGTCAATATCTGGAGAGGATGCTAGAGGTGATGATGGAAATGGGGAGTTACCGAGGGGTGGTATGCCTCATGTTAGGGGTGTTGACCGGACTAGAAATCCCGCTGTTTGGGAAGATAGATTCGCTAGCTAGGTGGCGTTCCACAAGTTTTGGGAATGGTGGACGACACGAAAGTTGATTCTCAAAAGGAGTTTCATTGACAAATACCTTCTACCCCTACACCCCAACGTACATAGACAGTTTCGAGCTCGAGTGGGTTGGGAGTTCTTTAACGATAATTGTGTGAAGGCGAATGAGCACATGGTCAAGGAGTTTTATAGCAAGGTGGCCCACATCTTGAAGGGCACTAAGGTGACCAAAGTGTGAAATAAAAATGTGGTATTTACCAGGAAGGCACTAAATGAATACCTGGGGTTCAATGATGAATATGAGTCCCTTTAAAATGAAAAGTTGGCAATGGGCGAGGAGGTTCGTCCGTGGTTAGCTTCATACCTGGTAATCCCGGGTACGGTTCCAGAGTGGTTGCAAGCAGGGCCAAAATACTTTGGAGAACCTTTAACTTTGAGGTTAGAGAGTGGTTGACTTTTGTGTGCAGTCGGCTCGACCCCACTACCCATGATCAGACTATTCCACTTGCCCGGGCTGTTCTGGTTGCTTCTATTATAGCGGGATATCCTATCAACGTGGGCAATGTGATGTCCCCCATCATTTCTGCAGTGGGGGTTGAGCATGACCGGAATTACCCTTTTCCCAGTACCCTCACTATGTATTTCCGGGATCTGGAGGTGGAGAAGAGACCTTTTGATATCAAGGTCAAACCTGTGGCTCCGTTTTCATGGTACAGTTTGAAGGGGTCAGACAACCCCAAGGACAAAAATTACAAGCCACCTGCTTCTACCCCAACCGGCCAGTCTGAAGAGCCGGTTGCGTTAGAGCCCTCCACTGAGCCTACCTCCACAGTTGCTGACATGCCTCCCGGACCTTCCACTACTGTTGGTCCCTCTACTTCAGTTGGCCCGGGGATTCCATCTTCCTGGGCACATCCTATCACCGCCCACCGGTTGAGCCAGACACTTCATAGCTTGAACAACTAGATGGCGACTGCGTCATCCAAGTTGTCCACCTTGTTTTCTACCATTGCAGCTCAGTCAGCACCACAGCCAGTGCAGGTGCCCCAGTCTATCGAGGATTCACTTAAGGAGATTCTTGTCAATCAACAAAAGATCCTTGATTCTTAGGCTACCTTGGCTAAGGCAGTGGATTCTCATGGCAAGGCCCTAAAGGAGCTTGCCAGGGAGCACAAGAAGTTGCGCAAAACACGGGCTTCCAAGGAGTTTGTGAAGGTGCTGAGGGAGGATGTTGACAAACTGAAGGCAGACCAACTACCTTTAGACTTGCTATTCGAGGATCCAGCCCCAGCAACAGCACCAGTAGTAGAGCCACAGCAGGAGTAGACCCAACAACTTCCAAAGAAGAAGAGAAAGCTCCCTAGTGCAGATGAGGCGATCATCCAGTTGGCGGACCTACCAGAGGCTTCCTCCAATCAGCCACAGGATGTTCCTGATATTCAGCCCATACAGGTCCAGGCCCCAGTCCCAGCAGCTGAGCAACAGGAGACCGGGAACCAGTATGAGGTTCCCGTACATACAAAGGACCCAGGGACCACTCATGTGCCCATGCATACAGACGAGGCTTAGGGAGCTCCTATATCCTTTCATCTTGATTTTTTGATGCTTATTTGTTTAGTTAGCATTGGGGATAATGCCAGCTTTCATTTGTGGGGGTGCGCCCTACCTTTTATCTGGATGATTGTATATATTAATTGACTTAGTTTATATTTCTGTTGATTTTCTATTTGGTCTGTATATAACTTTACATTTAGTTACTTTCATCTCACTTTTTATCTTTTCTTTGGTCTATATATAAAGTTACATTTTTGTATATATTCATCCCCCGTTGAATATTCTAATCCCCTATTGTAAATATTTATTCTATTTTCTATTTTCGTACAAATTTTTCATTTTTAGCTTAGTAGATAGGCTCGCAGCATTGTTATTTCGTTTTTGGCGCTTTCGATAAGTCCTTGGTTTTCTTAGTGCCACAGTTCTTTCCAAAGGTGGAGTATTGTGCGAACCGGGTGGCTCTTCCCGATGATGGATGGCGTGACAACCTTCTTAAGGGTTTGAGTCCGTTTTTTATTTTTCTTTTGTTTTTAGTAGTTTATAGTTAAGGGTACCTCAAGCAAAGCTTCACTTGGGCCTAACACATTTGCCTTTGATCCTATGATCAAAGACAAATGGTTGTGTTTAGGATGGTGAAAGTAGTGACCTTGAGAATCTTGTTTTGACCAAACAAACATCATGTGGTCTTTCGGGACTATTGTGTGCTCAATCATGTCTAAAGTTGTTGTGGGCCCCCGACTCTATGTCTTTAGCAATCCTTGAGTGTGTGTGGTGAGAAATCGTATTGTGAGTCCAAGTCCCGAGCCAATGGTCTAGAACTTGCCCTGAATGTTTGTTGAGGCAAAATTTTGAGTGAAAATTCGACTTGAGAAGTGACTATAGGCTCTCCTTAATCCAAATAATAGTCGAACAATTCCACAACCTACCAATGATATAATCCCTAGCTAACCCTTTTGAGCCTTAAACCTTTTTCTTTCAAGAACCAATGCTACAAGCCTACACCCGTTCTAAATTATACCCTCTCTTGGCACCCAAATCATCCCTTGAGTAATGGTAAAAGTCTAAGTTTGGGGGGGGGAGACGAGAAAGGAAAAAAGTGGTAAAAGGTACACAAGCAAAAGAAAAGGAAGTTAATGAAAAAGAAAAGACAAAAAGAAAGCCCAATGTGCAAAGAATAAAACGGGATTCAAGAAAAACAAAAGTGAAAAAGGTATGAAAAAAGTAGAAAAAGGAGAAATGCTTTGAATTGCATAAGAAAGAGTGACAACGAATCTCTCTAACCCCTTGAAAAGAAGAGAAATACTCAAAGAGTCAAAGAAAATTGTGCCAAAATGAATCAGAAGAAATGCTTAAGGGAAGATGGAACCCATATAGACCAACAACTTTTCCTACCCTGAACCAAAAGCCTTCACATTGACTCCACAAAAGCCCTATATGATCTTGAGTTGGATGATGCTCGCATTAGTGGATACTTACATGAGGGTCAAGCATATGGTACTTAGAGCCGGACTTGTGACATTTCCTTGAGAGAGACGAGTGAATTCTCATTAACCTTGGTTTGCGTGCTTATACTCTAAAAGGTGAGGGTTGCTTAGGGAGAGCTGAGGGTGTGTGAGTTTGGGTTCCACATCGACCAAAGTAATTGAGAGAGTTCTTTGATATAATGAGTCAATTTTTGATGCTCTTGTGTCACACTTGATCCATAGTTTTTCAAAGTTTAAATTTTGTTAATGATCTATTCGTATTGAGGGAAATTGTTAGTCCCAATTGATGTTTGTTGAGGTTACTTTAGGACAGCTAGAATTACTTGGATTTTCCTTTAAGGGGTGGGTCTTATTTTATTTGCTTGAGGACAAGCAAAGGTTTAAGTTTGGGGGAGTTGATAAGGTAAGATTTTAATATGTTTTATGCCCCTACTTGCCTATGCTTTGATCATATATTGTTACAAAATAGTCCTAAAAGGCTCACAAGTTGTGCTTGATTGCAGGTTTGATCGACAAAGTGACAAAATATCAAGGATCGACTCAAGAAGGAGTGAAACCTGCTCAAGTATCAAAGACCAAGAAATCTAAGGCAAAAAAGGGCCCAGTGCAGACCGCGCAAACTGGAGTACGGCCGCACTGGGTGGTTCATATAGTTGGTAAACCAGGCTAGAAGAAGCACGGTCGCGGTACATATCTCGCGGTCCGCGGTGGAGGCTCTGCGGCTGCACTACTCTTTTGTGCGGTCCGCGGTCATAAGAGTCAGAGAGATGAAAGTTTGCAAAGGCAATGCCATGCGGTCTGCGGTCGTGATTGCGCGGACCGCGCCAGCTCCCTCCGCGACCGCGGTCCATTCTACGCGGTCCGCGGAGTCCAAATTCAGAGAAGCAGAAGTGAGCCCAGTGCGGCCGCGGTCCATTTAATGCGACCCGCACTGACCCCGCAAGGGTATTATTGTTCAGTTTTTCCAGCCTAGTATAAATAGAATATTTTACCATTTTTTAGGGAATGAGATATATCAGAGTTGAGCTGCGCTCGTGGGAATATCATTTTGTAGCCATTTTTGGCATCTTAACTTCAAATTAACAATAGATTCTCTGTATTTACACTAGCATTTAATTAATATGTCTTGCTCTTCATCTATTTTTTTATTTTCTTCTTCAAGCATGAGTAGCTAAACCCATCAGCTAGGGTTGTGGCTCAACCCTAGTATGGGTAATTGACGGGTGTTTCCATCTAATGTTAGATTGACTATGGGTGTTTGCTATTTGGGTTGATTTTATGTTTTAATCTAGAATTGGTGGTTGCAAACACTGATTCAAGCTTTGTGGGTTTAACTCTTCTTGAGAAAGAGAGTCTATGACCCCAAAATTGACCCAACAAGGAATGGGATGGACTCATGAGAAATGATAGTTCCAATTAATGGGTTAAACCTCGAGAGAGTAATTACCCTACTTGAACCCTAGTTGCTTGGTCTAATTTGCCTACCCATTTGGTCTCTCGAGAGTCAATTGGGCAAAATCACTTTCTCTACCGCGAGGTGTGAGAGTGGGTAAAATTGTGCAACGATTATAGCATAAGCCCCAATTATGTCAATCGAATCTTAGTAACATCTACCCATCAATTAGCCACCTAGGTGGTGTCACGACCCTAGCGCCCTTCTTCCCATTAGATACAACTTAGCAATATTCTCGTAGCATAATTTAGTGTTAATCAATAGTTTTAATAAAATAGTTATAATTCGAAAACCCAAAAATATTTGAAGTGACATTAGGAGTACAAACACATCTCTAGGCTAGACAGACAATCCAACTCCACTACTAACTCCCTGAGAAAATCGATCCCGACCCTCATATCGGGTAAAATCTATTGCGACCCGCTCTTCCTACCTTAGTGTAGCGTTGAGTTGGCAGCGATTATAGTGCTGTGAGAAAGGTTGTTGGAGGAGATGAAATTTTGATGAGGTGGAAATATTGTGGATAAAAATGAAAAATGTAGTGTGGGGCTCACATAAAATAATCTAATCCTAGATGCCATTGGATAAGTTGGAATATTCAAGTGACATTTGGGACCAACTTTAAGGGGTCGTTTGGTAGGGTGCATAAGAATAATGCTGAATATGGTGTATTAGTAATGCTGGTATTAGTTATGCTTGCATTAGTTATGCTGGTATTAGTTATGCTGACATATTTCTTATCCATTATTTGGTTTGATGTATTAAAGTATTGCACAATTTCTAAAATAATTATTGTTTACAAAAATGCCCTCAAATCTAGTCCACACTCTAACTTTTTAAAAGAAACATATGTTGAGAAATATTTTTATATGAAAAAGTTTTAAAAAAAATATTTTATTTGTCTACCTATGTTGTAAAATAAAATTAAATATTTATTTATAAAAAAGGAAATATGCTAAGTATTTATTTATTTACTAGGGATATAATTTTATTTCTTACTATTTGGATTATTTTGAACTTGCATTAATATACTAACTAGTATATTTTAATAAAACATAAATTTTGAAGGATAATTTTGTCTTTAACTAAGCTAATGCATGTATTAAAATCCATTGCATTTCTAATACCATTGTTTTCTATGCATTAGTTATGCATAGGATAATACCAAATAGGATGTATAACTAATGCTTGCATAACTAATGTATAGGTTCAAAATGTCTGCCAAACAATGTATTATTAATATACAAAGCTAATGCATGCATTAATTTATCTAATGCATCCTACCAAACGACCCCTAAGTATTTGTTTATTTATTTTGCCAAATAAACATAATAGTGAAAAATTAGCCAAATATATTTATAAATAATAGTAGTAGTTTAATGGTAGTGTAGATTAATTACATGTGGCAATCCTACTATTCTATGGGTGAGATCTACTATTCTAAATATGGTAAAACAATGTTGAATAAACTATAATAAAAATTTAAAGGCTACTGACAGGACCGTTTAGTGCAACGACACTGCCAGTTAGAAAGCTAACCCCTCTCACCCAAATGCAAAATATGGACCCTGATAATGTGATAGTACAAATCACAAATAATTTGGAATCGATATTATTTAACCTTTTCAAAAGTAATCTAAGAAGTATCACTACGTTAATAATGAGATTCAAAAATGTATTCAAAATATATATACATCTTATTATGATACCATTGTTTTTAAGTTCAATACCTCAACTATAATAATAAAATTAACTAAAAGTAAATTGATATAAATCATAATAATTATTATTCGTGAAACTATGATCCTTGACTTTCGAACAGAATTATATATATATCCTGATCATGAGGTAGAGAGTATGAATTTCATGCATTTGCAAAAATATTAAAACTAAAAGATTCCTGTGTAAATAATAAAAATTACAAACTTGTTAAAAGAATTACAATAAAAGGTGTTTTAATATTACCGTCAACACCTGAGTAAATTTAGGAGATGTTCTTGAAAAAAAATATGTTGGGATAAGCTCATACAAGTAATATTTTAAGAAGTACTTAATTCAAAATTATTAAAAATACTTCCTTTACCATTGAATCTTGCAAATACATAAAAGAAATGATGTAATTGTTAACATTATAATGATACCTGAAATATTTTAATCATGAATTGAAAGAGAACATATATTATATATGATTGATTTAATTTGTATTATGAAGTCGAGCTCTAGTAATAAGTGTTAATTTATATAGTAAAATTATTCCAGTAATTTTTTTATTGTTATGTTGCTCAAATTGGTATGTCCCACAGCTTTAAAGACTTGACTTTCAAGGGGCATGCCGTTGCATTAAACGGTTCCGTCAGTGACCATTAAATTTTTTATTATATTTTATTTAATATAGTTTTATCATATTTAGAATAGTAGATTTCATCCATAGAATAGTAGAATTGCCACATGTAATTAACAAGCGAATTTTTCTTATTTAAATTCAAGCGAATTTTTCAAAAGCTTGGCCCTGATTGATCAATCCATTTACCCCTTTATATTCTTCAAGATAACATGACCAAAATTGGAACTGCCCATTAAGTTATTTAATTATCTCACATATGCATTCGAATTCCTTTAACAACATCGAACTGGCCATCATCTTTCCATAGAGTTTTCATGTAAATTGAATAAAAAAATAATTCTAAAATGAGGTTAGGGACGATTTAAAAAAGAATTCTTTACTAGTTCTACCTCCTATATTTTTTATGAAAAGGCTTTTTTTCTTAAAAGCACATCAAACTGTCAAAAACAAGTTCAACATCTAAACGTTCTCTAATATGATGTTGTTTCATTACATTTCTTTGTTACCTCTTTGCATGTAGACACTGCTTACGAAAAATCTTGCCTACATCCCTCAGGGATATCTTGTCTCTCGGATAATACCATAGGTTTAAGTTATATGTTTTTTTAACATTGTAAGAACAATTCTTACTTTCAGTATAATTTAATTAACATACGATAGCATGTAAGTTATCATTGTATTCAAGTTACACTTAACAACAACAACAACAATCCAGTATAATCCCATTTACTGGGGTCTGGGAAGGGTAGTATGTACGCAGACCTTACCCCTACCCTAGGGTAGAGAGACTGTTTCCAAATAGACCCCCAGCATCCTCCCCTCCAAGAACTTCCCACCTTGCTCTTGGGGAGACTCGAACTCACAACCTCTCGGTTACACTTAGTGTTTATTAAATAAATTTACCTTTTATTATCTTATAAGTGTATAATATATATATATATATATATATATATATATGCTTAATATTATTTATACGTTGACTACATCAAAGTTAAATTCATAACGGAAACATTGATTAAAAACGGGAACCGTGTACTTGTTTTAAAACGAAACTCCATATTTTGAAGCCTTGAAAATCTCATTTAGAGTCACCTCGATTTGCGTGCGCAGTCCGGGCGCATAGCCGAAAAGCTTAAATATGATAATCTGTGAAAAACGATAAGTTTTGATTACAGAATGAGCTAATTTGACTTCGGTCAACATTTTAGATAAACGGACCCGGACCCATGATTTGACGGTCCCGGAAAGTCCGTAGGGAAATATGGGACTTGGGCGTATGCCCGTAATCGAATTCCGAGGTCCCGAGCCCGAGAAATGAATTTTCAAGGAAAATTATTTTCTAAAATTATTTAAAGAAATTTAAAATGAAATTTGATTAGAACATGATGGTATCGGGCCCGTATTTAGGTTCCTTCGCCCGATACATGTCTTATATATGATTTAAGATATTTTTTTGGAATTTGGTGAAAAATGGATGTCATATGATGTGATTTGGACTTAAATTAAAGTTGATGTTTAAAGAAGTTTTGAGAAGATTTCCTTGATCTTGAGATTTGATTTGATGTTATTTTGATGACTTGATTACACGAATAAGTTCGTAGGATGTTCTTGAGGTTTTGTGTGCACTTGGTTTGGAATTCCGAGGGCTCGGGTGAGTTTCGGGCAGGCTTCGGGATGTTTTAGGCTTAAAACCAGAAAAAAATTGCAGGTCTCTGAATTCCATCAGTGCAGTCCGCGGTCGACCTTGTGCAGTGCGCGGTGAAGGCTATGTGACCGCGGTCGGCTTTTTGCGGTCCGCACTTACCGCTGCAGTGCGGTCCGCGGTCAGTTTCGTGCGGAGCGCGGTGGAGACCTGTGCAGCCGCGGTTTATTTCGTGCGGTCCGCACAGGGTACTGGACCGCAACACTTCAGGAAGGCCTGTGCGGCCGGAGTCCATTTTGTGCGGTCCGCACAGGGGGTCTGAAAGGGGTATAAATAGACGGGATTTTCAGTCATTTTTCAGTTTTTAAAACCCCAAAAATATAAGAGGCGATTTTTCAAACAACCCTTCTTCCCCAAATCAATTGTATGTCATTTTTAACTAGTTTTCTTCAATCATTAACATCTTTTAACATGATTTCAACTTCAAATCAATGATTTTCATCGGGGAAATTGGGTGTTTTGGGTAGAACCTAGGTTTTTAAAAAATTGGGGATTTGGACTTCGATTTGAGGTCCGATTTCTAAATAAATCATATATTTGGGTTCATGGATGAATGAGCAATCGGGTTTTGGTTTGAATCTCAGGTTTTGACCATGTGGGCCCGGGGGCGATTTTTGACTTTTTGGGTAAAACTTTGAAAAACTCATTTTCATGCATTGGGGTTGATTCATTTAGCGTTTATTGATGTAATTAAGTAATTTGTGACTAGATACGAGCGAATTGGCGCTGGAAACAAGGGGTAAAGCTATAATTGAAGCTTGAGTTGTGTTCGAGGCATCGATGTAAGTATTTGGTCTAACCTTAGCTTGAGGGATTAAGAGTTATGTCCTATTTGCTACTTATTTTTTGTTGAGTACGACATATAGGCATGGTGATAAGTATCTATGTGTTAGTGTCAAGCATGACCGTGAGTCTTATCTTGTGATTTTCATGATCTCGTTATATTATTCATGCCTTGGTGAAGATTTCTATTTGTTGTATAAAGTTGTGGAAAGATTTGTGACCTATGAACATTGAGGAGCGTCGGCTCCAGCTGTATAACGAATTGTGAAAGTATAAGTGATATTCGAAAATCTAGAGCATTGGCTCGAGTTGTGAAGTGAATTGTGAAGTAAAAGTGAGAAAGAGAAGAGATTATTATGTTGCCCCCTTGTCGGGCTATTGTTGAGTTGAGGTTCCTTTGCATTGTGTTCTTAATTGATATTACGGACGCTTAGGTTGATCATTCTTCGTGTTAGGTGTTGTAACAAGTTTGGTTATAGCTGGGTAGTTAGGTATTGTAACAAGTTTAGTTATAGCTGAGGTAGTTAGATGTTGAAACTAGTTGAGTTATAGTTGAGATAGTTAGATGTTGGAACAAGTTTGGTTATGGTTGTTTCTCCCTTGCCGAGACGTATATACTTGTACTGTTGAGTTTCCTTGCCGGGATAGTGTAGTCTATTGTTGATCCCTTGCCAGGACAGTTAATTATGATTATTGTTGATTGTATATTTGGAACGGGTTGCGCGCCGCAACATTATTAGATATTATATTGGATCGGGTTACACGCCGCAATAGTTATATATGTGGATCGGGTTGCACGCCGCAACAGATATTATATTGGATCGGGTTGCACGCCGCAACATATATTATATTGGATCGGATTGCACTCCGCAATAAATATTATATTGGATCGGGTTGCATGTCGCAACAGTTACATATGTAGATCGGGTTGCACCCTGCAATCATGTTAAATGATAAGGGATCGGGTTGCACTCCGTAATAGTATTGTCATTGTATTGATTGTAGACATCGAGTGTTCTTTCATACTTTATTAAGTTTTTGATAGAATTGATATGTTTCCCCGAAGCATGTTTCCCCTCCCTTTTAAACTGTTATTACCTGTTTATATTTTCGCTGTATATTATATAACTGCACAGGTTTATCTGGAGTCTGGTCCTAGCCTCATCACTACTTCGCCGAGGTTAAGCCAGACACTTACTAGCACATAAGGTCGGTTGTGCTGATACTACACTCTGTACTCTATGCAGATACCAGAGCGGCACTTGATCAGCAACAGTGTTGATGCCCAATTTTTTCCTATATATTTTCAAAATAGCATATGTGTGCATATATGAGCACCCCAAAAGATTTTGGCATTTTTAATAATTTTTAAGACCAATTTATGGCCTATTGTGCACTATAAAATCCATTAATTATTCTCAAAACTTTTTATTTTGGTAAATAATTTATTTCACTCTCACATTTACATCAAAGTATAATTTACATGATTTTGCATAATTTTACAAGTCCATTTGGTATTTTTAAACTAAAATTGCATGAAATTGCAATTTTAGCCTACTTCTAGATTTAATAGCAATTTTTATTACAAAATTAATCCTAATATTTTTAAATTAATACCTACATATTGTTTATCAACCCAGTATTTTAAATTTGATTTTTAACATCTTTTAATATTTTTATAAATTCAAAAGGGAAAAATGGCTATTTCAATTTTAGCCTCTTTTTGATTTCAATTACAGCCTAATTCTAACCCCCCCAATTTCATTTCTACCCGACCCATACCCAATTAAACGATCCCGCCCGGATCCCATTTTAAAATCGTGGTCGTTGATTGTTTTAATCAACGACCCCCGTTTGCCCTTTCCTTTTTTAACCTAACGACCCCCCAATCCCCTCTCATTCACCCACTCGTCTCTATCTCTCTATCTCTCACTCTCTCTGGAACCTTCCACCTCTTCGCCTCTCCGATGAGCTCCCTTCACCTTCTCCGACCATCTCCGGCTCATCTCCGGCGTGTCTTAGCCTTATGAGTCCATCTCGACTCGGACCATCCCTTTTTCCAGGACTTTCTCATTTTCTAGGGTTTCTCTGAAACCCTATGCCATTTCAAGGTTTTCTTGTTTCTCTCTAGATCTACTTTAGATCCGTGCTATTTCTGAGGTTTTTAAAGTATTTCTTACATCATTTCAAGTTTTTGCTTTCAAAACTGTTCGTCTTCTCAAACCTAGGGTTTCCTTGATTTTTACTTGTTCTACTGTGATTTCTTACCATATTTTGCTTTGCTGTAACTCCTAAGTGTTTTCACTATGGTTTCTATGTATTTTTCTTTTACTGTATTTCCTCCTAGGGTTTGCTAGTGATTTCCTTTACTGTGTTTTCTTTCATTATGATTCCATGAAATGTTTATGTTCCTTGGATTTTCTGAGTTTACTTTGCCTGATTTTCTACGCTTTCGTCTTTACATTTAATCTATGGAGGAAACCCTAGATTTTGGGGGTTTTCAAAACACTTGTGTGCGATTGTTTTACTTCCTGTGCCTAAACTAGTTTGATTTCAAAAACCCTAATTTCTAAGTTCGTCTCATGTTCTCTGATTCTTGCTAAGCTTTGCAAGACCTTCTGATTTCTCTCATGCTATCTGACACTCTCTTCTAGCTATGTTCTTCTACTCTTGATTGCATGACCACTCTGTTTGTTTAATTCCAACCTCGCATGTTTAAAGCTATGCACTCTTTATAGTCAGACCTTTCCCTCTCGAAATAACCCTAATTTTGGGGATTGATTTCAGACTACCATTATGCGAGCTTGTTTGATTCTTTCTTTGTCTAATTTGAACCTTTTTCTGACTTGGTTCATTATTGATTTCGAATCCTTGATTCCTTGATTTACTATGTACTAGTTGATTTACTTCTTACCTTATTTACCTAACCGTGTATTTTTAAACTTCCCTTATGTATTTACCCTTCATTGCCCAATATGTTACTTGATTTTCTTTCCTTAAACTGCCCTTTTACCGTTCAAATTTGGACTCCTTAATTAAAGGAATCCCCTTCTCCTGATTGATTCGAATTGATACTGAATTATTCTTTGCCTTGCTTACTTGCCTGGTTTTAAACTATAAATACCCTGCTCTTTTTTCTTTAAACACACAAACAATAGAGTCCAAAAATACACACACACTAAAAGCTCTCTTCTCTTTACCACTATTAGTACTACTGCTGTGTCTACTCGGCTGAAAGCCAAGGCTAGACTATAGAATCTTACTTGCTTTTCTCAAGTGTTTGCTGAGGCTTGAGTGGACTCTCTGGCTATTTTCTTGCTTTGTTTGTTCTGCTGTTTGAAAGTTGCAATTGGTATGTCTCCATAAGTTAAATAACATTCTCCAAAACTATGTGTTTACTTCTCCCTTTCACATGTCCCTCACTATATATTTGTATTGTGCTTTCCTGCATTCTGTAGCTATACTTTAGTCTGTTATGTTCTTTCTTCATGTTTCTGCACCTTTAAGTTCTGTTATGCTTCCTTGTCCTTCCTTGATGTTTTTCTATACATGCTTTCCATGTGAACCCTTTCCCTTTGACCCCTTATGTGTGAGTACTGTTCTAGGTTAGGGTAGCATCCCATTGCTATCCATGACCTGGGACCAGGTTCTCTTGCACCTTACTCAAATCAGTCCCATTCCCTTCTTCCCCCTTTATGTGCTGAGCCTTGACTAGAGTCTGGTAGTGTCCTAATCACCATCCAGGCTCAAGTTTGACTTTAAAAAGTCTACTCTTTATTTGTTTGGATCAAGTAAAGGGTCAGGGATGTGCCAGCCTATACTCATGGCTGGGTATGACCACCCTTTGCTCTGATTCCCTCAACTCCCCTCACTTTACACTTACTCCTAGTTCTTTAAGTTCTGCCCCCCTTTGGTAAGCCATGCTTTGGGACCCTTGAGCTTCCTCTGAACTTGGATGCCTGAGGGCTGGCATTTCCACACTGCACTATTCTGTTGCTATTATAATTACTCAGAGTGTTAAGAATTGTCTGGAGTTCTTAAGACTCCTTGGAACTTTGAAAACATTCTGAGTAAGGAGAAGGCCTTGGAACTGGAATCTGGATTTGGTGAAACACATGTGTTGGACATTAAGGTTGCATTGGGCTTCCTCGGATCTATCTGTAGTTTTGATGTATTTATTTTTAGTCTTTTCCTTCCAGTTCTGTAATAACTTTGTAAAAGAAACTCGGGGAAAATATTAGTAAAGGGTGTGGGAGGGGTTTATGTTGCCTACATAAATCAAAGGGTAGAGATCATGCCTATAGGTCTTTTGTGCTTTAAATTTTACTAGAAATCTTGCCTATAGGTTTGTTTAATGTTCCTAATTCAGTCACCTAGATACCATGCCTATAGGGTTTAACGTTTAATCATATTGCAAATCACTAGAGATCCTGCCTATAGGATTCTAACATTCATGTAATCAATTTCATATAGAAACCATGCCTATTGGAAATGCATATGCGTTAGGCAAACTATAGGGTAATTAAACATTCATCTATTTATCAACTCTTTAACAGGCCTTAAAATCAAGTATAGATACCATGCCTATAGGGTTTCGTCTCAAACCTGTATGATTCGTTTAAGTAATAATAGTCTATTAACTGGTCCTTAACGTCTTAATACAGCAACGATTTCAGAAATCTTAATTCTTTGACAAAAACTCTCTTGACTCAGTATGCTTTTAAATCCCTCAAATCGGCATCTTTTTCTGAAACAGTTTTTTTCTAAACATTTTGTCTAAATGTTTTACTCAGAACCTGAAATTGTCTTTTAAAACAGTTGCAACTTACCTTTCCTTAGATATTTCTATCTCTGAAACTCTTTCACAACCATTTTTGTGTTTTATTTTTACTACAGTCCATACTTTCTTTTCAAAACTCCTCTGCATTGGACTACTTTTTCCTGAAACCAGTACCTTTTAAATCACTCGCTTGAAATACCTTAATCTCTGACAATCCGATCCGAGTTGCCTAATGTAGACTCTCTGTCTAAATGTATGTGTTGAACTAGTCCGCTCGCAGCTTAATCTTTAAATTAAGACCAAATCAGTATATGTTAAGACATGCTAAACTAAGTGTTTGTTTGGTTAAGGGGTTTACTTGAGCCTTACCTATTTGTTTTGTTCATCCTTATATTTGTTACTTGTTTTGTATGTCGCAATTAGAATTTTAACCTTTGAACCCCATATATACCTATATCCCTTTCCTTCCCCTTTAGGATTAGAAGTCCTGATACCCCGGGACTGATAGGTTGGGACGGGGACTAGCATGCAATAAGTAAACAAGACTGATCGCATTTAAAAAGCTTAACAGGGTGGGAAGGGTAGATATGGATATGGTGACCGATGCGCTAATATCACGTGCGACCCCTCTTCTGAAGAGTGATCGCTGGGTATTGTATTGAAGTGATCCATATTAATTATAAACTTAGGACTCCTCTCCCTTTATTTGCTTTCATCTCTTCTTGTAAAACTGTTCAAATCTCTTTTTCATGAATTTCTGCCTTCTCTACTTATCTTTGAAAATTTTCAACTTGGTCGCAATCTTATGCGCGAATCCTTATTTCAGCCTTGATTGTTTACTTGTAAAGTCACAATTGCAACATGGTCGGGAACCACACTAGTGAATCTTGAGGGGTGCCTAACACCTTCCCTTCGGGATAATTTCTAGCCCTTACCCTAATCCCTGGTCTCTTCATCTCAAACCCTTCTTAAAGTGTCCTAATGCACTATAATCATTAGGTGGCGACTCTTCAACTTCCAAACCCAATTCTCGAAAGGGAATAGAGTTGTCCTTCCAATGTCGTATACCCGATTTCTGACCCCACGGTTAGAGGAAAAGGGGCATCGACAAGCAGTAGGGGAGCCAACCTTCAGTCCACCAAGACACCGAGGTAGCCTTGCAGGTGTTTTCAGGCCCGACGTCTCCTCTATATTTTATTATGTTCTGTTATCTCATGTATCCGAGACAAACAATGTTATTTTTCCTTCAGACTGTTGTATGTAGTACTCCTAGTAGTCCGTGGATATTGTGACATCAGTTTCTGGATAAAGGCATGTATTGACTTTCGAAACATTCTGGTTTTATATTTATTTAAGACTTCCGCTTAAATCTCATATTTCGCTATCATGTAGGTGTTTATCACTTGTTAAAATGAATTGTAAAAAGGATTAACATTGAAGAGTTAAAGATTTCTAAGTTCGTGGCTTGCCTAGCTTCTACGAGTAGGCGTCATCACAACTCCTGAGGGTGGGAATTCCGGGTTGTGACAAGTTGGTATCAGAGCTCTAGGTTATATAGGTCTCATAATTCACGGACAAGCTCAATAGAGTCTGAGGGATCGGTACAGAGATGTCTGTATTTATCCCCTAGAGGCTGCAGAGTTAGGAAAAATTTCATATTTGTTCTTTCTCATCGTGCGGTTTTGTTTTTCAATGCTAATTAAACTTATACTCTGTTCTTTCGCAGATGGAAAGAACACGCGCTTCCTCATCTACCGCTGAGTAGCCTGAGCCCCCAGCAGTAGCTCCCACGAGGGGCAGAGGGCGAGGCCGAGGCCATGCCAGAGGCCTAGGTAGGGGTAGAGCTCAACCCCGAGTAGCAGCCCCAGTAGCAGAGCCTCAGGTTGACTTTGATGACGAGGTTCCGGCTCCAGCAGCTCCGATAGGCCCAGCTCAGGTCTTAGAGGGGTTTATTGCCACCCCGGTCCTTCAGGACGCTCTTGTCCAATTAGTGGGCCTCATGGTGAGTGTCACCCGAGCCGGCTTGCTTCCTGTAGCACCAGCCGTCTCTCAGGCTGGAGGAGGGGTCTAAATTCCTGCTACTCGCACTCTGGAGCAGGTAGCTCCTCAAATTCAGACTCCAACGGTTCAGCTAGTTGGAGCAGTTCAGTCGGGTGTGGTAGCTCAGACCGGTGATGGAGCGACTATATCTGCCGATGCTTTGTGGAGGCTGGATAGGTTCACCAAGCTCTTCACTTCCACTTTCAATAGTGCATCTATTGAGGATCCCCAGGATTATCTAGACAGCTGCCACGAGGTTCTCAGGAACATGGGTATTGTTGAGACCAATGGGGTTGATTTTGCTATATTTCGCTTGTTTGGATCTGCCAAGACTTGGTGGAGGGATCATTGCTTAGCGAGACCATCTGGATCGCCAGCCTTGACTTGGGAGTAGTTTATAGTGTTATTCCTAGAGAAGTTTCTCCCCGTTACTTAGAGATAGGCCTATCGGAGGCAGTTTGAGCGCCTCCAGCAGGGTTCCATGATAGTTACCCAGTATAAGACCAGGTACATCGACTTATCTCACCATGCTCTTGTCATACTTTCGACTGAGAGAGAGGGTGATGAGGTTTATTGATGGTCTTATTCAGCCGATTCGCCTTCAAATAGTTAGGAAGGCTGGGAGTGAGATCACTTTTCAGAAGGCGGCCAATGTGGCCTGTAGAGTGGAGATGGTCCCATCGCAGGGAGGTGGTCATGGGCCGGATAAGAGGCCCCATCATTCAGGTAGATTCAGTGGTGCCTCGTATGGAGGTAGGGATTCATATGTAGAGGCCATCCTCCTAGGCCCTTTCAGTCAGCTCTTCAGGGCTCTCACGGTGCTTCAGGTAGCCATGGTCCGTAGATGTGGTATTCCGATCAGCAGTCCTATAGTGCACAACCAACTCCTATCAGTGCACCGCCACTCCAGAGTTTTCGGGGTAGTCATTCTGGTCGCCAGGGTCAGTCTCAGTTTCCTCAGCCACAACACTCAGGTGGATGTTTTGAGTGTGGTGAGTATGGTCATATCAGGAGGACTTGTCCGAGGTTGGAGGGTACTCAGTCGCAGCAGAGGGTTCCCATGCTATGGTCCAGGTACCAGGTGTTCCACAGACTGCCCAACTAGCTAGAGGTGGGGGTAGAGGTGCTAGAGGTGGAGGTAGAGGTACTAGAGGTGGAGCTCAGACCGCCAGAGGTGGAGGCCAACCAGCTACAGGCCATCCCAGAGATGTGGTTCATGGTGGTGGGGCCCAGCCCCGATGTTACGCCCTTCTAGCCAGGCCCGAGGCTGAGGCTTCAGGTGCAGTCATTACAGGTACTATTCTGGTTTGTGATAGAGATACTTTAGTGTTATTTGATCCAGGGTCTACCTACTCGTATGTGTCATCTTAATTTTCACCATATCTGGTCATACCTAGTGACTCATTGAGTATTCATGTTTATGTATCTACACCGGTGGGTGATTCTATTGTAGTTGATCAAGTCCATCATTCTTGTATTGTGGTGATTTAGGGTCTTGAGACTCGTGTGGATTTGTTGCATTTAGACATGGTCGATTTCGATGTTATATTGGGGATGGACTGGTTATCACCTTACCACACTATCTTGGACTGTTATGCCAAGACTGTGACCTTAGCTTTACCGGGTATGCCTCGTTTAAAGTGGAGAGGGACTCCTGGTAATTCTACTCATAGTGTTATCTCCTATGTGAAGGCTCGGCGTATGGTCGAGAAGGGGTCTTTGGCCTATTTGGCATATGTTCGTGATTCTAGTGCCGATGTTCCCTCTATTAATTCTGTGCCTGTTGTTTGAAAGTTTCCTGATGTTTTCCCTTCAGACTTGCCGGGTATGCCACCCGACAGGGATATTGATTTTTGCATTGATTTGGCTCCGGGCACTTAGCCCATTTCTATCCCGCCGTATCGTATGGCCCCGCCTGAGTTGAAAGAGTTGAAGGAGCATTTGCAAGACTTGCTTGAGAAGGGTTTCATTTGGCCAAGTGTTTCGCCTTGGGGTGCGCCGGTGTTGTTTGTTAAGAAGAAGGATGTATCGATGAGAATGTGTATTGATTATCGGCAGTTGAACAAGGTTACAATCAAGAATAAGTATCCATTGCCGAGGATCGATGATTTATTTGATCAGCTTCAGGGTGCCAAGGTGTTTTCAAAGATTGATTTGAGATCTGGCTACCATCAGTTGAGGATTAGGGCATCCGATGTCCCTAAGACAGCTTTTCGTGCTCGGTACGGGCATTATGAGTTCCTGGTCATGTCATTTGGGTTGACCAATGCCCCATCAGCTTTTATGGATTTGATGAACCGAGTGTTCAGGCCTTATTTGGACTCGTTCGTGATAGTCTTCATTGATGATATTTTGATATATTCCCGCAGTTGGGAGGAGCATGAGCAGCATCTTAGAATAGTTCTTCAGACCTTAAGGGATAGTCAGTTATATGCTATGTTCTCGAAGTGTGAGTTCTGGTTGAGTTCAGTTGCATTTATGGGTCATGTTGTACCGGTAGAGGGTATTCAGGTTGATCTGAAGAAGATTGAGGCAGTCAAGAACTGACCTAGACCAGCATCAACTATAGAGATTCAGAGTTTCTTGGGATTGACAGGCTACTACCGTCGGTTCATGGAGGGGTTCTCATTTATCGCAGCCCCGATGACCAGGTTGACCCAGAATTGTGCCCAGTTTAGATGGTCAGACGAGTGTGAGGCGAGCTTCCAGAAGATCAGGACAACTCTGACTACGACACCGGTGTTGGTTCTGCCCACAGGTTTAGGGCCTTATTCAATTTATTGTGATGCATCCCGTATTGGGCTTGGTACAGTGTTGATGTAGGATGGCAAGGTCATTGCCTATGCTTCGCGGCAGTTAAAGATTCATGAGAAGAATTATCCAGTTCATGATTTAGAGCTGGCAGCCATAGTTCATGCATTGAAGACTTGGAGGCATTATCTGTATGGCATGGCATGTAAGGTGTTCACGGATCACAAGAGTTTTCAGTATTTGTTCAAGCAAAAGGAGCTGAATTTGAGGCAGAGGAGGTGGTTGGAGTTGTTGAAGGATTATGATATCACTAACTTATATCACCCAGGAAAGGCCAATGTGGTGGCCGATGCCTTGAGTAGGAAGTCAGCCAGTATGGGCAGTCTTGCTTATATTCCGGTCGGTGAGAGACCGCTTGCTTTGGACGTTCAGGCTTTGGCCAATCAGTTTGTGAGGTTGGATATTTCTGAGCCTAATCGTGTATTGGTCTGCACGGTCGCTCGTTCTTCTTTATTGGAGCGTATCCATGATCGGCAGTATGATGATCCCCATTTGTGTGTCCTTAGAGACATGGTGCAGCGCGGAGGTGCCAAGGAGGTTACCTTAGATAATGATGGAGTTTTGAGATTGCAGGGTCGAGTTTGTGTGCCTAATGTGGATGGGCTCCGAGAGTTGATTTTAGAGGAGGCCCATAGCTCCCGGTACTCTATTCATCCGGGCGCCGCGAAGATGTATCAGGATTTGCGGCAGCATTATTGGTGCAGAGAATGAAGAAGGATATCGTTGCATATGTAGCTTGGTGTTTGAATTATCAGCAGGTTAAGTACGTGCATCAGAGGCCTGGTGGTTTATTTCAGAGGATAGATGTTCCCGGGTGGAAGTGGGAGCGGATCACTATGGATTTCGTTGTTGGACTCCCGCAGACTCGGAGGAAGTTCAACGCAGTATGGGTCATTGTTGATAGGCTGACCAAGTCAGCGCATTTCATTCCTTTGGCAGTCTCCTATTTATCCGAGAGGTTAGCTGAGATCTATATTCGGGAGATTGTTCGCCTTCATGGTGTGCCTGCATCTATCACTTCGGACCGAGATACAGCAGTTTACCTCGCATTTCTGGAGAGAAGTTCAGCGAGAGTTGGGCACCTAGGTTGAGTTGAGTACAACATTTCATCCTCAGACGGACGGGCAGTCCGAGCGGACTATTCAGATTTTGGAGGATATGCTCCGAGCTTGTGTCATTGACTTTGGAGGCTCGTGGGATCAGTTTTTGCCTTTAGCAGAGTTTGCCTACAACAACAGTTACCAGTCGAGTATCCAGATGGCTCCTTATGAGGCTTTATATGGTAGGCGGTGTCAATCTCCGGTTCGATGGTTTGAGCCGGGAGAGGCTCGATTGTTGGGTACGGATCTGGTTTAGGAGGCTTTGGACAAGGTCAGGATTATTCAGGATAGGCTTTGCACAGCTCAGTCCAGGCAAAAGAGTTATGCAGACCGCAAGGTTCGAGATGTGGCTTTTATGGTTGGAGAGCGGGTATTGCTCCGAGTGTTGCCTATGAAGGGCGTGATGAGATTTGGGGTGGTGTATAGACTTGCATTGCCGTCGAGCTTATCAGCCATGCATCCAGTGTTTCATGGGTCCATGCTTCAGAAATATCACGGCGATCCATCACACGTGTTAGATTTCAGCACTGTCCAGTTGGACAAGGACTTGTCTTATGAGGAGGAGCCGGTAGCTATTCTAGACCGGCAGGTTTGTCAGTTGAGGTCGAAGAGTTTTTCTTCTGTTCGTGTTCAGTGGATAGGTCAGCCTCCTGAGGCATCGACCTGGGAGTCCGAGTCCGATATGCGGAGCCGTTATCCCCATCTTTTCCTTGACTCAGGTACTTCCTTCTTCTATCCGTTCGAGGACGAACAATTGTTTTAAAGGCAGAGAATGTGATGACTTCTGAGGCCTTGAAAATCTCATTTAGAGTCACCTCGATTTGCGTGCACAGTTCGGGCACATAGTCGGAAAGCTTAAATATGATTATCTGTGAAAAACGATAAGTTTTGATCACAGAATGAGCTAATTTAACTTCGGTCAACGTTTTGGGTAAACGGACCCGGACCCGTGATTTGACGGTCCCGGAGGGTCCGTAGGAAAATATGGGACTTGGGCGTATGCCGGGAATCAAATTCTGAGATCCCGAGCCCGAGAAATGAATTTTCAAGGAAAATTATTTTCTGAAATTGTTTAAAGAAATTTGAAATAAAATTGATTATAACATGATGGTATCGGTCCCGTATTTAGGTTTCGGCGCCCGGTACAGGTATTATATATGATTTAAGACATTTTGTGGAATTTGGTGAAAAACGGATGTCATATGATGTGATTTGGACTTAAATTGCAAAGTTGATGTTTAAAGAAGTTTTGAGAAGATTTCATTGATCTTGAGATTTGATTTGATGTTCATGATGTTATTTTGATGATTTGATTACACGAATAACTCCGTAGGATGTTCTTGAGGTTTTGTGTGCACTTGGTTTGGAGTTCCGAGGGCTCGGGTGAGTTTCGGGTAGGCTTCGGGATGTTTTAGGCTTAAAACTAGAAAAAAATTGCAAGTCTCTGAACCCCACCAGTGCGGTCCGCGATCGACCTTGTGCGGTGCGCGGTGAAGGTTGTGCGGCCGCGGTCGGCTTTGTGCGGTCCGCACAGGGCGCTGCAGTACGGTCCGCCGTTGGTTTCGTGCGGAGCGCGGTGGATACGTTTGCGGCCACGGTCCATTTCGTGCGGTCCGTATAGGGTACTGGACCGCAACACTTCAGGAAGGCTTGTGCGACCGCAGTCCATTTTATGCGGTCCGCACAGGGGGTTTGAGAGGGGTATAAATAGACGGGATTTTCAGTCATTTTTCATTTTTCAAAACCCCAAAAACATAAGAGGCGATTTTTCAAACAACCTTTCTTCCCCAAATCAATTATAAGTCGTTTTTAACTAGTTTTCATCAATCATTAACATCTTTTAACATGATTTCAACTTCAAATCAAAGATTTTCATCGGGGAAATTGGGTGTTTTAGGTAGAACCTAGGTTTTTCAAAAATTGGGGATTTGGACCTTGATTTGAGGTCTGATTTAAAAAAAATCATATATTTGGGTTCGTGGGGGAATGGGTAATCGGGTTTTGGTTTGAATCTCAGGTTTGACCATGTGGGCCCGGGGGCGATTTTTGACTTTTTGGGTAAAACTTTGGAAAACTCATTTTCATGCATTGGAGTTGATTCATTTAGCGTTTATTGATGTAGTTAAGTAATTTATGACTAGATACGAGCGAATTGGCGCTGGAAACAAGGGGTAAAGCTATAATTGAAGCTTGGGTTGTGTTCGAGGCATCGAGGTAAGTGTTTGGTCTAACCATAGCTTGAGGGATTAGGAGTTGTGTCCTATTTGCTACTTGTTTTTTGTTGAGTATGACGTATAGGCATGGTGACGAGTATCTATGCGTTGGTGTCAAGCATGACCGTGAGTCTTATCTTGTGATTTTCATGATCTCGTTGTATTATTCATGCCTTGGTGAAGATTTCTATTTGTTGTGTAAAGTTGTGGAAAGAGTTGTGACCTATGAACATTGAGGAGCGTCGACTCCAGTTGTATAACGAATTGTGAAAGTATAAGTGATAATCGAAACTCTAGAGCATTGGCTCGAGTTGTGAAGTGAATTGTGAAGTAAAAGTGAGAAAGAGAAGAGATCATTATGTTGCCCCCTTGCCGGGCTATTGGTGAGTTGAGGTTCCCTTGCATTGTGTTCGTAATTGATATTACGGACGCTTAGGTTGATCATTCTTCGTGTTAGGTGTTGTAACAAGTTTGGTTATAGCTGGGTAGTTAAGTGTTGTAACAAGTTTAGTTATAGGTGAGGTAGTTAGATGTTGAAACTAGTTGAGTTATAGTTGAGATAGTTAGATGTTGGAACAAGTTTGGTTATGGTTGTTTCTCCCTTGTCGGGACGTATATACTTGTACTATTGAGTTCCCTTGCCGGGATAGTGTAGTCAATTGTTGATCCCTTGCCAGGACAGTTAATTATGATTATTGTTGATTGTATATTTGGAACGGGCTGCGCGCCACAACATTATTAGATATTATATTGGATCGGGTTGCACGCCGCAATAGTTATATATGTGGTTCGGGTTGCACGCCACAACAGATATTATATTGGATCGGGTTGCACGCCGCAACAGTTACATATGTGGATCGGGTTGCACGCGGCAACAATGTTAAATGATAAGGGATCGGGTTGAGCGCCGTAACAGTATTGTCATTGTATTGATTGTAGACATCGAGTGTTCTTTCATACTTTATTAAGCTTCTGATAGAATTGATATGTTTCTCCGAAGCATAATTCCCCCTCCCTTTTAAACTGTTATTACCTATTTATATTTTCGTTGTATATTATATAACTGCACAGGTTTATCTGGAGTCTGGTCCTAGCCTCGTCACTACCTCGCCGGGGTTAGGCCAGACACTTACCAGCATATGGGGTCGGTTGTGCTGATACTACACTCTACACTATGTGCAGATACCGGAGTGGCACTTGATCAGCAGCAGTAGGGGAGCCAGCCTTCAATCCACCGAGACACCGAGGTAGCCTTGCAGGCGTCCGCAGGCCCGGTGTCTCCTCTATCTTTTCTTATGTTCTGTTATCTCATGTATCTGAGACAAACAATGTTATTTTTCCTTTAGACTGTTGTATGTAGTACTCCTAGTAGTCTGTGGATATTGTGACATCAGTTTCTAGATAGAGGCATGTATTGACTTTCGAAACATTCTGGTTTTATATTTATTTAAGACTTCCGCTTAAATCTCATATTCCGCTGTCATGTAGGTGTTTATCACTTGTTAAAATGAATTGTAAAAAGGATTAACATTGAAGAGTTAAAGATTTCTAAGTTTGTGGCTTGCCTAGCATCTACGAGTAGGCGACATCATGACTCCCGAGGGTTGGAACTTCGGGTCGAGACAAACCAACACATCAAAAATGATAAGCCAGCCTATTCGGGACCATGAACATGAAGCTAGCTGGACATAGGTACTCAACCCCAAATGCTCATAAATAATAAAATAAAGACGAAATAAATAAGCATGCAAAAAGGTCTTCTAGTAGTTAAGGACCATTAAATACTACAATCAAATCTTTCTATAACAATATCCCTATATAACAGTCATTCACTATAAAAGTCAAGTTTTCCTCAAATCAATTTTTTAAGTTATATTTTACCTCTACATAACATTTTTTTTTACCTATAATAGCAACAACCATATTTATAAGAGAACGCTCTTTGTAAAATTACCCCTATATAATAGCCATATAGAATCTTTAAGATTACTAATAATTCAAAAAATATCCACACAATCTTTTCCATTAAATAAAGTTTCTATCTTGCATAAGATATAAGATTTGAAGATTTGCACATGATATCTTTTTCATTGGACAAATTTCAAAAAATATTTAGATAAAAAATTTAATTGTTAAGCTCTTAGATTGTCTTCAAGGAAAAACTATTGGATAACTTTTTTCTGAAAATTTGGACACAAATCTTCGCCAATTCAAGCGTTATATCGCTAGTAAGAGAATGAAATCTAAGAAACAAGGTACAATTACAAAGTTCTTTCATCAATCTTGAAAAAATTATTATTTAGGTAGCTTTAGAGTTTAAATTTTTATACTTTTTATTATGCATTTATTAAATAATGCATTAGCTTTATTTAATATTTAACTAGTGAAATATGCATATCTTTTGAGATTTTAAATTTAATAATTTTCTTATCTTTTATGTATAATATTTAAAAAGAAAATTTAATTTTGGATAATTTTTGTCTATAACAGCCAAAATATATTTAAACGTCAAATGTTGTTATAGGTGTATAACAACCATTTACTATAAAAGCCAAAAATATCGAAACAAACGATGTCGTTATAGAGAGGTTTGATCGTAATACTATTTTATTATACACAAATTTATTTTTTATTCAATTTCAATATTCCAACATAAACACCACGGGTATACATAAATGAACATCAATGACATATAAATTTTATTAAGTAAAGCTTTATCAATGGAATCAAGAAATAAGATGAGGAAGGACGGATTTGAACCCCCCTTTTTTTGGACCTTTGATCCAACAAAGTTACAAATTAGGTGATGCATATCTTGATCTTGATCAAATTCATGCATTTACAAGAAGTTGTTGATATATTTTTTAAGAATCTGATTAACAAGAATCCTGTAAGCTTTCTCAGTGGGATGATAACTATCCCAAAATAAATACTTTGTATCATCTTCACATGTTCCACTGAATTTGTTGCATAGTATTGTCACCTCTATTTTTCCTGTGCCACAACACCCTTTCTCTACTTCTTCTAATCCTACAACCAATCCATAATAACAAAATTCATAAAAGCATAATACAAGAAAATAAAGACAAAAATTAATTAGAAGCACGTGTGAAGAAATTATTTTGCACTATCAAATCATCCTAAAATTATCTATTGTTGAAAATATAACAAGTTGTCTGCTACGACAAGTTAAAGGTGATCTGATAGTATAATTTTTTGTAAGAAACTCGTGAATATATAGAAGGGTTATGTGTATCGTACCATATTTTTGGGGGTTGACAATAAGATCGAGTATAGGATTATATATATCGATGAAGACGAGCTTGGATTGAGGTAAGTTTTTGGATAATGAATTAAGTGCAGCAGAGAGTTTGGTGTTGGCCAATTGCGCTGCTTGATTGTATTCTTGAACACATACTCTGTTGAACCCTCCAGCTAGTGTTCTCTGCGATGGCAAACATCCTAGTGGTGGAATTCCGAAAAATCCAATTTTTCTTGCTCCTAACTTGTACAATTCCTTCGACAAAGGAGAAAAAAACAATTGAGTCAATACATACTTACTGAAAAATCAGTCTTTTTAATAATTAGTAATAAACAACTATCCATTCTCTTTATATATAGAGAATTCTTTCCTTTTTCTGATCGTCCAAATTTTAGAACCCATCGGCTCGTGTTATATAAAGCTAGAGTTTATTATTTAAATAATTACTCAACTATCCGAATTTATCTAGTAAAGTCATTTTTCTTTTGTTTGTAACAAAAAAGTCACTTAACTATGCTTATAGCACTCATAATTAAGGTTACTTAACCAGGTTTCTCAAACTTTTAATTATCAAATACCTATTTTACCTTCTAAATTATCAACTTTTTCTTCTTCCTTTTTTTTTTACTTTTAAAATATTATGATATTTTCCTCTTTTTAATCTACATTATGGACTTACTTATAAGACAAATAGATTTTATTTATATAATAAAAATAAAAACTTAATTTTCTAGCATATATAATGTCGGAAACTCGGAATAATAATATAATTGAGCATAATATTCTAGAATATATAATGTATATGATAAAAATACCTTTATTTTAAATAATTTATTTATATTACGTGCATGGAATATATATTATAAAACTTTTAATTTCTTTCATTCTTAATTGTATAAATAATTTTTTGAGATTTTGTTGTTATTATCAAAATTATTATTACGAACAAATGATTCTAGTTAATTTTTTTTTATTATGCTCAATATTTTATTATTCCAACATTATATATGCTTAAATACTATTTTTATTTTTTTAATTTATAAACAAAAATTATTTATTCTATAGCTAAGTCCATAATATAAATTAAACAAAAAAAGAATCATAATATTAAAATATTAAAATAAATAAATAAATAAAAAGAAGACAAAAATTGATAATTTAGAGGGTAAAATAGGTATTTGGCAATCAAAAGTTTGAGAAATCTAGTTGAGTGACATTTTGAGTGCTATAGACATAATTAAGTGACTCTGCAGTTACAAACTAAAAAGGATGACTTTAGTAGGTAATTTTGGATAGTTAATTGACCATTTGAGCAATGACTAAGGTATGTATATACTAACTTGGAGAAATTCAGAAGCTTTGGCCACCATAAAATTAGTATATGAGTTAATATCCTGCTTCAGGCGAATTCCAGCGGAGAAGTAAGTATTGGCAATATCATCACTGCCAGCAACCACCAGGAATAGGCTATTTTCCAAAATATAGTTGGTTTCTTCTTCCCCGACTAACGCTTTCAGCTTCTCAATATATTCTTCGAATTGATTTAATTGTGTTGACAGGGGTATGGCCGCCTGATTATAATAAAATTAAAATAAAAAATAGGACCAAGTGTTAGTGTTTATTTTTTCCTTGTGTTCAGTCAAACATGATCACATGGAAAACGAAAGGAGCAGTAATCAGTAATTGTTAGTTTTAACCTATCGAATAATAATGAGTAAAAAATTACCGCGAGGGTAGTTGTTAAAGGGTCAAATCCACAACCTCCTGATGCAAAGCTTACTCCAGTTTTTAGATCTTCAGTTTTCAAATTTGGATCAAGGTAAGCTGGTACCAGCTCTGCTACCCCTAGTTCTTCCACTGAAATTGACAAACATGGAGTTATGTCAAACTCTTCTAATTACTATCATATTTCCGTTTTATATTTACTAAATATTAAAGAACTTTAATTGTATATATTAATAATGAAATTCACTTGACAATGTGATCACAACAAAGAGGAAATTATTTTGAATAACATCTTTAGGAAATTAGGAGATTGTTTGTCACAAGTTGACTTTTCCAATTACACTTATGGCCATGAATTAGCCAACTCTTCTATTTTTCAATAAATGCTTGAAAACTCCAACCTAACTACTAGAGAATGACTCAGGGAAAGTTGCATAATGCAGTTGAATGTTGTTTTCTTTGATAGGATGAATTCAGGGGTGGAGCTACGTGAGCGGAAGGGGTTCAGCCAAATTCTCGTCGCTAAAAATTACACTGTGTATATAAGATTATTATTTTTTTCTTCGTGTGTTTTTTTTATTTTATTTTTTGAATTCTCTCGATGAAAATCCTACTTCTGCTAATGGGCCAATGATCAGGGATCTCCATTTACTATTATTAAAATTAAACAATTTCTTAACCAACTCATGTTTTTGCAAAATTCCTCACGTCCAATAAAAAGTGAAAACAAGTCGATCGTTTCGCTATTCAAATTCACTAATCTACGAGAATTAACCATAGGCTGACCATGCATTTTCCATTTAAACTCTTTTGAGTAATAATAATAACCTTAAAAGGTAAAAGAAAACTATTCTTACCCCAGTAAACTCCAGCAGGAAAGATGCTGAAGTGACGCTACGAGCCATGCAAATTCATCCTTTTATGGACTTGTTTTTTCAATTTAACTTCATTACACGGACGGAAACTTTTCCAAATTAGCAAATCGACTAATTACAGGGCAAATGCAATTAACTTAGATATAGCAGCAGGAGCGAAGCGATGTGGGGCCAAGGTAATCAACTGAACACCATTTGCCGAAAAAATTATACCGTATATAAGAGTGACGGATTTAGAGTGGTGGAAGGGGTTCATCTGAATTCCCTTGCCGGAAAATTGTGCATATAGGATTAAATTTGATTTTTATTGATATATATATATTATATTTATAAAATGTTGCATTTCCTTGAAACAATACTAAAACTTAGCTTAGTGGTCAAGAGGGTTCAAACTTATTTAAGTGCCTAGGTTTGATCCCTGCTTCCCACCCATTGTAACTTTTTTTTTCTTTTTTCTTTTTTCTTTTTTCTTTTTTCTTTTTTTCTTTCTACACCTTTGAAAAGGTGAGGCAAATATGATTCTATTGTTGGCCTTCAACTGTGAACTTCTTTGTCTTATTGAATTATTAAAATAGTTGTTTTTGCAATTATCTTTTGCTCATTTTTTATTTTATTTATTATACATGATAATTTTTTTTGGCTTTTCTTCCTTAGAATGCCCTTTTTTACTACAATTTCACTTCTTTTGATGTGCAAAAAAGATTACTTCAAAACAAATCAATGTATAAGTTTTAATTCAACATATCATTAGCATGAGTTTCGACGATAGTTTAAATCTCATTTAGATTTGAATTTTTTTGATGTACCCGTTTGACATTACATTTAGATTCAAAAAGTTTCAATAAACCCATTCGCAGAAACTTTTTACGGTTCACTTCTTTACAATATTTAATTCTCTTGCATAAAATCTTGGATCCGCCACTGATATATATAGAGTAAAATATTACTTATTATATTTTGATAAGAAAAAATAGACTTTGAACACCCTTCATAATCCACCGACGAAGGATGTTAAAATTTAAACATTCTTATTGAATTTCCTGACTTCGCACTATATAAAAGGTTATAGTTTTATTCTTCAAGTTACCATATCAGACTTGTAATGAACTGTTATCTACTGTTGTTGTAGGTCAACTTCATTTGATAGACATAAAAATATATACAATCAGTGTATAAAACTTATATTTTCTTCTTAATACAAAAACAAACAAACAAACAAATAAACCAAAAAAAAAGGGGAAAAAGAGTGAGAGGAAATGATCAAATTTCATAAAAAAAAAAGAGAATTAAAAGTTACCTAAGATGTCTGGCGGCGTCTTGCCGTTGCAGAATCTTCCGGTGGGTATTCCACCATTGAAGTCCTTACCATAAGGTGGAAAATTACACTTTGCTAGTGTTATTATATCGTTATTATTTCCTTGATCTACAATTGAATCTCCAAATGCAAATACTGCTTTTACAACTACGTTCTTCGGCAACTGCACTTTCCCTTCACATGAGCTTATACTAAATAAAACAAAGAATATAACCAACATTATGTTGCAGAAATTCAGACACTTCCTTTTCAAGAATACAAACAAAAAGAAGTTCGAGGTTTGAAATGTCGGATTTGTGTAGCTAGTAATCAAGTTTTTGTTTATTTATAGAGACTAGGACAACATATTTTACTACTATATATGGAGAGCTAGAGTAAGCTAATGATGAATGGTGAGTGATAAGATTTAGCTAAATAATAGTAGTACTATAAAAGAAATAAATGTCCTTGTCAATTACTCCTTCCTGTCCAAAATAAGTGTTTTTTTGGCTTTTTTCTCGTGGTCCAAAATAAGTGATTTTTCCAGATTTCAAGAGTGAATTAATTATTTTTTTCCTACATTGCCCTTGGAGTAATTAATGTTGGAGTATGTGTTAGGAGTGCTTATGTGAAGAGATAGTGAAAGTTAATATGATCAATTTCATTGCTAATTAATGTTAAAAGATGAATTTCTTAATATGTGTGAAAACAATCAAAAAATCACTTATTTTGGACCGGAAGGAGTATTGCTTAGTCGTGATTAGACAGATCGAAAAAGTTTTACAACATGAAAAGGTTTACCTTTTGTAATTTTGCTACTTCATATGTATTTTGTGTAGAAAGATGTAGAGAAAGTAAACAGAATGGTTTGCATTTCTAATACAGTTATTTATATATATGTATAACAAATTATATATAATCTTTTAATAAAATAAAAGCATTATGCAGAATGATCCTATTATACAAAAATATTCTAAGAATCAAATACAATCCTTAAAATTATACTCTATCATTTTGAATGTTTCAAACTAAATATAGCAAACATAAATAAACCAATAATGCACACCGACATTGTTTTTGCCAGGACTATATGTATTCATAAATAAACCAATAGTGCACTACACGTTTCCTTTTTGAGCCTCTCATATTACTAGTTAACAATACATGGGAATTAGGCATTAGTCCGTATGTTTCTCGTATATCTAACTTTCATTTTATCCGAGACCACGCAATCAGAGGCGGAGCCAAAATTTCAAGCTTATGGGTTCGAGTTTTTAATTGTTTTAAGTTAATAGGTTCTAAACTAATAATTCATACATATTCAATGAATTTTTTAAGACAAATATATGTTTCGAACCAAAGCTACCGGGTTCGGCCAAACCCACGCTCGACTATCTACTCCGCCCCTGCACGCAATATTGATGGTTTAATACCTTTCACATTTTAATTAAACGTATTTTATTTAGTTTTAGTAAATTTAGGTGGAAAAAATATTATATCATCCATGGCATTTCAATATTGCATTTTTTTCTTTTATAAATGTACTCAGCTTAAAGCCTTGAGTAACTCTACGAATTGATCGAAATATTCTTATACCATAAAAATGAGGCTGTTTATTGCGCACAAAAAAGAATAAAAAAAAAAAAATAAGGAAGGAGAGAGGTCTAATATCAGCAGGATAAATTAATGTCGATTGTAGCCCAAAATTATGTTGGGGCTACTTTAATTAGCACGTTTAGTTGTTGAGGCCACTTTTAGCAACACGTTAATTTTCATTATTATCTTTTCTCATTAACTCTCATTATTTTACTTTTCTCAACTAAAATAATGAAAATTAACTCTCCAAATTTTCTTTTGAAATTACAGAATTCCTTTTAATAATCGCCAACAGTGTAAATCTAGAATTTAGACACAGTAAATTCTGAGTTGAGCGAATTTTGAATTTTATATTTTGCTTTTGCACACTATACATGCATATACTAGCACTCGATTTCGAAGCATTAGGTTTTGTCGAACCAACGAGCCCATTTGTGGGGCCCATTTGTGGGTCCTACTAGGGGGGCGGAACTAGAATTTTTACAAAAGGAATTTAAAATTTGAAGAAGTACACACAAAGAAGTCAAGGGAATTCAATAAAAAATAATTTTAACCTTGTATAAATAATGTAAGTTTCTAGCAAAGGGGATTCGGCCTTCTGTCAACCTGACTCAGCACAGCCTACCGATTCCCGAATGTGTTGTATTGATACCTCTTTGCTGGAAAATAATATTGTGTATATGATAATAGGCGAAATCTAGGTGATTTAGCTATTGTTTATGCTTCCGCTTGATTATATTCCAATGACATATTATGGTTAATTGATGAAAAATAGGCTCTAATTGTGATATGTATACATTGCAGGATGAGGAGCCTATATGATGCTCTCAAGAGGATATTGGAATGATTTATGAGCAAGAACAACCCCTCGGAGTTGAGTGCGCGCAAGGACGAGATGAAAAAATGGACGAAATCAAGCTACAGGTGTGCGAAGAAACGCGCGAAGCCGCGCAGGAGTTCGCGCGTAAGAAAGGCCGAGGCAGAATCAGGCGCGAAGAAACGCGCGAGCTCGCGTGTGTCCGGTTCGAAAAAATGTTATTTAGGGGTAAAATTGAAAATCTTGAGAGAAACCCCCTTAACCTATATAAAGTCAAGCTCGCCCAAGGTTAAAGGGGGAAGGTTTTCATAGTTTAGTGCAAGAAATAGAGAGGCAAGAGGCAAGAGGCAAGGAGGAGTTTTGACCATCAAGTTCTTCTTTTCTTCTCTTGTTTTTGCTATTTGATGAAATTGAACTTATTTGTGATGAACACTAGTATGAGTGGGTAAGACCCATTGTTCTAGGGTCATGGGTAAAACATGAATGTTGTTGTTTGAAGTTTAATTCGACAAAGTCGATTTATCATATTGGGTTGTTTATTAATTCTGTTCTTAATTATTTTGCTGAGTTGCTAACAGTGAAATACTATCTACGAATCTTTAGTTGAACTCGAAAGTGGGAACTTTAGATTGCATATAGAATTAAATAGAGCAAGTTCTTGAACCCGGGCCTCGGGGAACGGATTCACAATTGGGATAAACATATACCCAATTGCCTTGCTTGATTGATATACATGAATTGTAAATGCGTTCTTGTTAATCTTAATTCCATAGACATATAAGCATTGAGTTGAGTTGAATAGGCGAGTAAGAACTCGACAGATTCTTATGAGTAATATCAACCATGTCAATCAATAACCCAGATAAATTGATTAGTCATTTTAAGCCAAGAACACAACACGATTATTAACTATGCTCGTGACTCTGGAATATCCTCTCCTACTGTTTGTTACTCGAAATTGTTATTCGTTTGGTTACTTGCTTTAGTTAGATTAATTCTTTATAGTTTAAGTAGTAAAATAGTTACATCTCTCTTTTGTGAACAATCTCTTGGGTAGATAAAGAAATTGGGTTTGAATCAGTCAACAGTTAATCATAAGTCTTCGTGAGAACGACACTCTACTCACTACTCTATTACTTGACGATCACGTGCACTTGCGTGAGTGTTTTTGGTCGCAACAGTATAATTCATATTTTGACTTTCGTTACTAAAATCCTGGTTAATAGCTAGAAATATATGAGTTGGTAAAGTCTTGTTTTGAAGACGTAAATGCAAAACTTGAGATACTTAATTAGCTTGTCCGGCAAATAACCAGTAACAGATAATCAAGATTATTTTTTCTTAGACAAACAGAAACTTTGATTAATTAAGCACGAAAACTTGACAAATCTGGAATGATCCACCAGCTAATTAATTGGGTGTGTAGAAAATATGATGAGTCAAAACAACACAAATTTTGGGGATTTTCTCCGATTCCTATTATGGAAAAGAAAAGGTTAAACAATGCTAACGAGAAAGTTCTGAGAGTCAATTTTTTTCCTTAATCAAGTCTGATTAAGACATACGAACGAACTTACTTAATTGGGAAAATGACACTATATATATATATATAATCGCATTCAAAATAATAGCCGAAACATATATTACATTTTATATGTTATATACGAAAATATACATATTGTATACACTTTTCAGCTACCAAATGTAAATAGTTTATGTTGTAGGCTAAAGTGAAAAGCCCGTAATTTAATTTTAACAATTATATGCTAAAATGAGAATGCAATTACTTGCCTATTATTTATAACAAAAAAAATCCTTAAATCTTATTCTCAATAAATTTGCTTTATTAATCAATTGACCCAAAAAATTTCAAACTCATCCCGCAAGTACACTAAAATATAGGTTAGGAACAAATTTAAATCCTCTATAACATAACATTTTACTATAACGGTCTAAGTTTTCTTTGGAACTAATTTTTCTGTTATGTTATAAAATATATTTTCTACAATAGCACTTCACTATATCAACCAAAAAAATCCGAAATAAATAAAGTTATTATAAAGAGGTTTGACTGTATTTGGTCCAAAAGACGAGTTTGCTAAATCTCTTGATTAATTGTTGCAGAACCAGAAGTTATCAGTTTACCAACACGCAATTTTCACTTCCTTATTTCTAAAATATATCAGTCACATTATATATATATTTATTAGGAATTAATGAAAGCAGTCTTGTTGCTATCAACAATTCACCAATCACCATTTTAAATCTCTATACTTCTCTTCCTTTTCTCTTTTAAGAAAAACAAACTTTAGTAGTAATATGGAATTTCGTCCAAACATTACACCACACCTTTTCAATCATACAATAATATGGTAGCTGGAGTTAGTTGGTATAGTATTCACAATATAAGCTATTAATATCAAATACTAATTAACAGTAGAGTACGAATACTGAACATCGGATAGAAAACAAAAAAACACTATAAGCACTTCAAGCAAAATGAAATAAATGAACGTTTACCAGAATCTGAAAATTAGTTGGAGGAAACTCCCACTTAATTTTGATGTATTCTGTTCTCTTTTAAAATATTGGTTTATATATCTTATATATCTTTCTTTTCTATTAATAGAAAGAATTTATAGCTATAGCCTATATGCATTGAAAGTATAAAAAAAATTTATACCAAGAGTAAGTTTTACCTGCTGTAAAATGTCACCATATGTTTTGTAAGTAATCAACTCATGCTTGCTTTAGAAAGTTAGTTGTAATTGTATAAACAAAGATAAAAGGAAAAATAGAAGGATAAAAATTCATTAAATTGGTCATATGAAGAGACGATTATTTCTACCCACTCATGAAAAATGTTATAGTCAGAACTCTATATAACAGCATCCTTATATAACAATACTTCTCTATAAAAGCTAATTTTTTCCGGAATCAAATCTCATGTTTTATTATAATATATGTTTTCTATAACAACAATTCGCTATAACATCCAAAAATATTCGGAATAGACGTGGCTATTAAAGAAAGGTTTGACTGTATTTGTTCTCAGATTAACACTATTGTGCAATTAATAATAAGCCAATAATGTAGGCTTCAAGTGTCACGGCACATTTTGTGGCAGCTGTCTTTAGATAAAATAGTCATTTTTAAGAGTATTAAATAATGTCTTCATCGCATTGGTGAGAAAAATGTCTAAATCAAATTAGCTATTTGTTGAAACATCTTCATTAATTGGGATAACTAAAGAAGTTTAACGATGAAGATTGAGATATGAGTTGCCAATATCAGTGTAGATTAATTATTGAATCAAATCAAATCAAGATCTGATTTGAAGATTTTTTATCCAAAAAGAGGAGAAAGGGAAAAAAGAAAGAAATAAAGATTAAGATAGGAGGGAAAGCATATCAATCTCTTTCTTCATGCAAAAGGGAAGTGATTCTCCATAAGCTAATTACTTAAAAGGGCAGCTCGGTACATAGATTCACACAGAGTTTGAAAAAGGACCGCATCTCAATGCTGATTACTTAATATACATAAATAATCTACACAAATTAATCCAAATAGTTGTTTACCCAACCAACCAACAACAACAACAACAACAAACTCAGTGCAATCCCACAGTTGGAATCTGGGGAGGGTAATATGTAGAGACTGTTTCCAATAGACACTCGGCTTAAGAAGCCATTCACCCAACCATTTAAACTAAAAATAGCCGGTTGAGGTATAATATATGCATAATTTATGTATTATATATGTATAATTATATATAATCAATGTATAAACTATGTATATGGCTAGAAAAAATAAATAAATATGAACGCTATTTGTGTAAAGATCCCAATAATCTATGGAGAACCCAATAAGTAAAATGGTTGTCATCCGGAACCCATAAACTTAAGGGATTTTTACTTATTTATACCCATTATAAACTTATTTATCCCTCTTAGAGAGGTTATTACTTAATTAATTACATTAGCATATACAATTTACCATTTATATATAAAATTTTGTAAAGTACCATTAGAAAGGTATCTTCATCCTCGTCTTCTTCCCTGCGGACTGCAAACTTCTCTCGTCATTAAAAAGTACCATACGCTTATTCCAGCTCAAATCAAAGTAACTATCCTCGAAGCAAAACAAAGATCAAACTTTTTTTATCCAAATGCTAAATAACCAAAATTAATTGTACTATATAAACAGAGAAGTTAGAACATTGCAATATTCAGTTCCAACGACTTTCTGTTTTTAAATTGTAACATTCAGTGTATTGTACTCTACGGATTTGTTGGTTTAATTTTAGGACGTTAGCTTAACCTCTCTAAGTAGATTTCTTTTAGCTTTTTGAAATCGATAAACTAAATAGTATTAATGAGAAGTGAGTAGATTGTATTGAAAATCATGTTAATTCATTAAAAACTTCATTAATAGCCATTAAAAAGTTTCGCAACTTTAAATTCAAAAACTAAAATTTGTGAAATTGTTATTTATTTGGGTTAGGTGTTGTTACAAATGATTGGTAATATCCTTTAGAGTTTATATCTCAATTTTGAGAAAATTTAGTTACAATTCGAGGTAATTTTGGTTGGAATTTCATATTAAAATCCAAAAAAGAAAACCTCAAAAACTTATATATATTTTGTATGTCGCGTGTAGAAACGGCATACAAAATATATACAACTAACAATATTTTATATAAATTGTGTGTAAATTATAATTTTTAACCGGATTCTATACAAAATTAATTGTCCTTACATTGTAGATATATTGAAGATTTTGCCCGAATTTGTATACATTTTGTAAAAAACTTTAGTTACTTTGTGTAAATAGCAAAACTTAAACAAAACCGGGTAAATAAGTTTAAAATCTCGTATATGTACGAAAAAGTCCAAAAACTTAAAATTCTGGATCCGTTAGAAATCTCTACGCTCCAATAAAATACATTGATCTTGTAGTTAAAAGTTTCCGTAAATTCAATCGTCAGAACAGCTGCACTAACCTAAATTACTCAGCCAATACATTTAGTTAAAGGAATCAAATTACTTTAAATTTTCTTCATCAAAAAAACGTGTGTTAGATTTCTTCGTGCTAGTACAGATCAACAAGCAAATTGCCTGGTTGGAACAAACGGATCAAGTGATCAACCAAAGATGTCACAAAAATCCAACTATTAACAGATGCATGCACGACGTAAGAACAAACAAAACCAGAAAAGAATTTGCAATCCAGCCATAGACAAAACATCAGAAATCAGTGCGAGCTGACGAGGAATGGATGCTGGCAAACCCCACACTCTATAGTTTCTGAACCCGAGCTGGGAACTTGAACCTGCAGCTTCCGTTTTAGAATTAGCAATTATACAAAATGCAAACCAAGGTTTTAAGCTCATCAATATTCAAATAGATAGGCTAAGATCAATAACCTGCAAGTGCACTGTACAAGTAGGGCAAGCAACCTCTTTCATCCTCCCCGAATGATCTGACCTTGAGCCTGAAACCGGAAAATCTTTATGAGCTAGGAGACCTAACTCTATAAAAGAATTAGCACATAATCATCTAGAACTATTCCCTGATGAATATAAGCCAAAAAAATATTTTATTTGAATAACAGTGGTATTTGGGCTAGCCTGGGCGCACCTCAACTATCCACCTGGTACCTGCTACCTCTCACTAGCACGGTACCGTAGGAAGAAAACACCTAGTGATTGAGCAACATAAGCTACGATGCATAAAAGTTGTAATGTTTCCCATTCTATTTACGGATAAAAAAAAAATCGAGAAATGTCTTTCTAAAGACATCCCCCACAGTAATGCGTAGCAATTCAAAGTTTATCCCAATAATTTTTCTTCAATTCGAACCCTTCTTCATTATAACTGATGCAAGTAGATATGCCAGGATGATGTTTCTTGCCTGATGTTTAGTAGTGGAGACAAACATACAAAATAGGAAACAAGAGACTGAGAACCTAATTGTGCAAGAGATCAGCAACCAATAAAGCTTTGCATCACAAGTCCAAGTGGCTCAAGCCACTTCTTCAGATGCATTGACAAGAATACAGAACCTCCCAAAGACACTTTGACTAAATATGAGCATAGATGGATTGACAAGAATACAGAACCTCCCAAAGACACTTTGACTAAATATGAGCATAGGTATTTCAGCAGATATAACTTACCGGATGATTCTCTGCGGTTTCTCTCCATCTCCTCCTGAGAATAACAAGAGGATTTAAACATCAAATTAGGGTCAAACATTAAAGATGATCAATCTTTCCTACATTCATTGTGTCCTCTGGTTGCTCTTCACATAGAAAGGTAGCCAGAGGAATTCATATAAATCTCTTTAGCATAACAAAGCTGCAGAAGGTTACAGTGTTTTTGGTTTTGCTTTTATATTCATTTTTGGTTTTTAAATTACAAAGAGCAATCATATATGTGCAAGATTTAGATGAATACTTGTGCAAGAATGGGTTGAACACATGTGTGGGGTCTGCTTCTGCAGGTAAGCTAAAGCATGAGTTGATGAAAATTCAATAATAAACCACCTGAAGCTTCTTGGCAAGGTCTTCATGACTTTGCAGTCCAGTTGATCGATTTGCAGCTTCCTTTGCACTGCTCAACCTACGAGAAACCTCAGCCTGAAGGAAAGCCATAAGATGTAGTTAACAAAATGAAAGCAGGATCTAATTGGCAAAATACAACTTGTTAGTGCACTTATGAGTTACAAAGTGAGTTCCACATGATCTGTGCATTTATCATGAGAAAGAAAAAGTCATGGTTATTCTTTCCAAAGGAAGTGACTGATCAAAAAAGTTATCAAAAAGGAAGTAGGACTAAGGTTTATGACATTTCTTTTTTAACCTCAAAGGATAATTTCTTTGACAAGAAGGCCAGAGCAAAAACACAATTGAGAATGAACAATAAGCAGTGATAATAGGAGCAAAGTGTTAGTTAATGCATACCATACATCGGTCACAAACTCTGACAGCTGGTGTATTCTCATCAGCTGTAAGTGCAGTTCGTCCCTGAGTGCATTTGTCACAGAAAATATCTCCACAATTCCGACAATGATGCTGAAAACAAAATCTAAATGTCATTGCCCTTGTCTCTTATAAACAATTTTTTGGACCAGTTAATTTCTATTAATAAACAACAATGCATAAACAACTTCTGCTTCCATTTTTTCTTTTTCCTTTTTTCCAAATTTTTAGGAGGATGATTTGCAAAGTTATCCCAGGTGAGACCCTAGCAACGCAACATAGGCTTTTGGTGATGGACATTGCTATTAGGATAAGGAGGAAGAAGAGGTCAGTACGAGGCCGTCCGATGATTAGGTGGGGCGCCTTGACTAAGGATAAAGCTAAGGAGTTGGAAGGAAGGTTATTGGCAATGGGAGCTTGGAGAAGTAGTGGGGATGCAAACACTATGTGGTCGACGATGGCTGACTGTATAAGGAACGCAGCGAGAGAGCTGTTAGGAATATCTTTGGGCCGCACCGGTGGCCACAAAGGAGACTGGTGGTGGAATGCAGTTGTCCAAGGTAAAGTGGAAGCGAAGAAGGCGGCGTACCTGCGGTTCGTAGGGAGCACTGGAGAGGAGGAGAAGAGAGCGAATAGTGAGAGATATAAGGTAGTTAGGAAGGAGGCGAAGATGGCAGTAATGGAGGCTAAGACGACAGCTTTTGCTCGTCTGTATGAGGAACTAGGGAACAAAGGAGGGGAGAAGAAGTTATTCCGACTCGCTAAGGTGAGAGAGAGGACGACTCGGGATCTGGACCAAGTGAGGTGCATAAAAGATGATGACGACAAAGTTTTGATGGGGGATGACCAGATTAAGAGGAGATGGCAGACTTACTTTTATAAACTTCTGAATGAGGAAGGGGATCAGGATATTGTGCTAGGTGAATTGAGGAATGCCGACAGCCCCCATGAATTAAGTTATTGTGGGGACATTGAGGTCGATGAGGTCATGGAGACAATGCGTAAGATGAGGAGGGGCAGAGCTACCGGGCCAGACGAAATTCCGGTTGAGCTTTGGAGGTGTGTGGGTAGACCAGGCTTGGAATAGCTTACTGGGTTGTTCAATGTTATATTCAAGACTAATAGGATGCCTGAAGAGTGGAGGTGAAGTACAATGGTTCCGCTGTATAAAAACAAAGGCGATATCCAGAGCTGTAACAACTATAGGAGTATCAAATTACTGAGTCATACCATGAAAGTATGGAAGAGAGTGGTAGAAATGAGAGTGCGAAGGACGATGTCTATTTCAGATAACCAGTTCGGGTTCATGCCGGGGCGATCTACCACAGAAGCCATCCACCTTATTAGGAGAATGGTGGAACAATACAGGGATAAGAAGAAGGATCTCCACATGGTGTTTATCGATCTAGAGAAAGCGTACGACAGGGTTCCTAGGGAGGTCTTATGGAGATGCCTAGAGGTTAAAGGGGTCTGCGTTGTTACATGGTTGCACCAAGGGTCTGCGTTCAGCCCTTTCCTATTTGCCCTGGTGATGGATGCCATAACGCATCATATTCAAGGGGAGGGTCATGGTGCATGCTATTTGCTGATGACATAGTCCTAATTGACGAGACACGACGCGGCGTCAACGAGAGGCTAGAGGTTTGGAGACATGCCCTTGAGTCTAAAGGTTTCAGGTTGAGTAGGACGAAGATGGAATACCTCGAGTGCAAATTTGGGGCCGAGCCGACGGAAGAAGGAATGGAAGTGAGGCTTGACTCTCAGGTCATCCCTAAGAGGGGTAGTTTCAAGTACCTTGGGTCAGTTATTCAGGGGATCGGGGAGATCGACGAGGATGTCACACACCGTATAGGGGTGGGGTGGATGAAGTGGAGCGACAGGAGTCTTCTGTGACAAGAAAGTGCCACCGTTACTAAAAGGTAAGTTTTATAGAGCTGGTTAGGCCTGCTATGTTATATAGGACCGAGTGTTGGCCGGTTAAGGACTCACACATCCAGAAGATGAAAGTAGCAGAGATGAGGATGCTGAAATGGATGTACGGGCATACAAGGATGGATATGATTAGGAATGAAGATATTAGAGAGAAGGTGGGCGTGGCCCCCATAGAGGACAAGATGCGGGAAGCAAGACTCAGATGGTTCGGGCACATTCAGAGGAGGAGCACTGATGCACCAGTGAGGAGGTGTGAGCGACTAGCTGTGGTGGGCACGAGGAGAGGTAGAGGGAGACCTAAGAAGTATTGGAGAGAGGTGATCAAGCAGGACATGACACGACTTAGGATTACTGAGGACATGGCCCTTGACAGGGAATTGTGGAGGTCGAGCATTAAGGTTGTAGGTTAGGGGGAAGTTGTGAATATTTCTACAGCGCACTAGAGTGAGACTAGCCAGTTAGGAGTTAGTCTTAGGATGCTACTGATCAACTACTGATGCAGGGCTTTATCTGTTGGATATTAGTATACTTTCCATCCTTTTCGTATTTCCTATATTTCTTATATTGCTGTTATTTTGTTATTTTATGTTATGTATTTTATGAGTCTATTGATAGTACTAATATATCGTCTCTTGTTACTCTCTTGAGCCGAGGGTCTCCTGGAAACAACCTCTCTGCTCCTCGGGGTAGGGGTAAGGTCTGCGTACATATTACCCTCCCCAGACCCCACTTGTGAGATTATACTAGGATGTTGTTGTTGTTAGGAGGATGATTTGAAGAGCTTTTCTTTTTTTCCGTCCACATAGGTAGTTGGGGAGAGAGATTAAGGAACCAGATATCGGGATAACTAATATTTGATTGTGGTGAAAAGAGGAAAGAGTAGCAAGAGGGAAGGCATTATTATCCTGTCTGAAAATCAAAAGAAGAAGGGTAAGAGCCATTCCTCCAAATCTGCAATTTCAACCCTAGTGAAGTTGGCGAAAGTAGGAAATAACATCTTTATGGAGAAGCATAAGAAATATTTCTTTTACTTCTCTTAAAAATTTTAGCAGACAAACAAGAACAATTAACTCTCATTACAACAACAACTACTACTATGCCTTAGTACCAAACAAGTTGGTGTCGACTATTTGAATCTTCATTGACCGTGTTCCCAATTTAAATTCATCTCAGGACAGTTATTTTGCAAAATAAAAAGGGAAAATACTAGAAGTTCTCTATATTTTCCTACTGGCAGGCACCTAAAAGTAAACGTATTAACATGCCTAAAATAAATTCTCAACTAATTGGTAGCACCTATCATCTATTAGTGGAAGTAAATCAACTCACCCCTTTCTCTTTTTGTTCTCACCCATTCTTTAAGTAAAAGATAGTGCAAGCAAGAATAATTAATATGTAAGCACAAGACATGCCTTGCGCACAAAAGCATTAAACGCTGATCCACAAGCTGTGCACTTGGAAACTGCTTCATCAGGAACCTGACAAAATGGTGATGAGTTAATGAAAATTAATTGTTCTAGCATAATGGAACTTCCAGCACCTCACTGACGCTAAGGTAGATTACTTAAGAGACATATGTGTGGCAGCACGTCTCATTAAACCTCGATTCAGCTGGTCATAAAAATACTGGATAGGCAAGATATTAGCATAAAATGTTTTTTATGGAGTAAACAATACCAATCATTTGGTTCTTTCCAAACACAGAAGTAAAACCTTTTCTTTTGGCAACTTATGAGCATTTTTTAACAGGTTTTCTTTTAAAAGAATGAATTTTAAAAAATTACAATTACCAAAAGCAAACTTCAGGCATATTTGTCCAGACATGAATTCCAATTACTGTACACCTGATTCTACATCTATAATGTATTCAAACTGAAGATATCTTAGATTGATGAAGCATGTGACTGTAAACTAAGGAAACCAGATAGGAAAGCCAAAAATATTTGAGAGAGGAAGTACATCTCAACTGAATAACCAGGTGAAGAGACTTGAAGATTAGCCAAAAGTACATTGAAGCAATACAGTAAATACATGCGGAGAAAACAGAAAAGAAAATAGATGAGAAAAATCTGGCAAGAAAAGAATCACACTTTTTTTGCTTTTTGTTGAACGAGAAAGTAGAGTCATAGTTGATCAATATATTCATGGACTTCTACTCTTAACATCTAATCATGTAAAAATGAGGCATGCAAAACAAATCTATATCCAAATTAGAAAAACAAATAAAGTAAAACATGTTACCCAGTGATCTTTCTCCTCATTGACCGGCTTCACTATATTAATCCAATCAACTAAACCTTTCTTCTTCTCAGTAGGCTGTTCAGACAACTTTGGAGACTCAGAAGGCCTAATTCTTCCACCTATCTCCTTGAACTGCTCGAAGAAAAAGAAATGTTAGTTTCAAGATCTTTGTGTGCAGATGCACATACTGCTTGACGTTCAATCCTTCTTTTTTCTTCAAGCAGTATATGTATGTGTTTGTGTGCACACTCACATTCCTTCAATACGCGCATGGGAAGGAAAGTTACACAGTAAAAAAATTTAATTCATTTTTGATAAGGTAAAGAAATTTTATCCATTATCATATCAGATCAAAATCAGCCTTCAAGATGGGTGAAAAAAATAAAGGAAATAATAATGCATATCTTGAGAAGGAAAGAATGCACCTAAGCAGATTTTAGAAAGGGAGAGGAAAGAGAAGAATGCACCTAGCACATTTTGAAGAGAGGGTGGAAATGGGGAAAAAATGGTCCATTTGAAAAGCTAAAGTAGTATTTTTACAGTAATGCTTCAATAAATATCGATGTCGATCCCTCTTTTAAACTCCAATGTTAAATCTCAGAGAATGATTTAATTCACCATACAGATTCTTGCTTCCTTTACAACATACATTGAAATCAACAGTGTTGAAGCAAGAGGGGAAAGGAAAAGTGGAGCAGTTGGCGCAGTTAGAGGGAATTGCAACAATTGCTGGTGAACGGGTCTATTTGCCTTCTCGGATGGTTTGGGCAGTCGCTAACTGTTGCGCCTTTCATTCTGCTTACACCATTTCTGTGAATGCTCCACTTTGCTCTTTGTCGTGCTACTTCCTCTAGCAACTAGCTTCGGATTGCAAAATCGTCATTTGACTCTCAACTATTTCAAGTATCCTCATATTTCCATTAGACTCAACAAATTCAACTGAGCTATTCTGAGAAATTTATTATGGAGCTTCACATTTGAGGAGGAAGCTGGAGAGGAATGATTAGTGCAAAATATGGATATGGCGATATGCTCAATATAGGTGGTTCTCCAATGACGTTACCACCTTATATAGGAAGACTCAATGGAATAGCATTATGAAAAGGAAGATTTTGTATGGTTGAAAATGGTAACCGGGTACCGCTTTGGTTTGATGCATGATGTCAGGATATATCCCAGAAGGAAGAACTTCCTTCAACTCTTACAGAAAGCCACAGTAGCTCACTTCTTAGAAAAGATGGCATGAAGGACTGAGAACAGGATAAGGAGCAAATTCATACAAAATATGTGCAATTATAAAAAGTATGGGGCGCGACCAAGCTGTCTGGACAGTGTCATCCACGAACTATTAAGTTACTACATCATTTATAAAATGAAGGCGGTCCAAGTCATTAGAGAAAACATTTATAGGAGTCCATAAAATTTACGTTACCTTCCCAAGGACCATATAGAAGACATTATAGAAATTCGAGGCATCCAAAAGGTGGCTCTATCACGGGGTAGCATGGATTACTATCTTGATGGCAAAATATTTTAGAAGTACAAGGAGGATAGTCAGTTGCTGTTGTTTGTGTAAAAAGCATGGGTAGGATGAAGTTGTAATACTCTTATGTTATTTGAAGCTATGTCTGGCCTGCACATTAATATGCTCAAAAGTGTTATCTACCCAGTGAACTCGGTACCAAATTTGCTAGAACTAGCAGACATTATGGGTTGTAATACAGGCTCCTTCCCTACCACATATTTGGGTCTTCCTTTAGGTGCCAAATACAAGTCTACTGAGATATGGAATGCAGTAGTTGAAAAATTTGAGAAGAAATTGGCTACATGGCAGAGGCAATACATATCTCTTGGTGGCAGGCTTACCCTTATCAATAGTGTATTAGATAGCATACCCACCTATTTCATGGCACTCTTTCCTATCCCAGCAAAGGTTCAAAAGCAATTGGACAGAATAAGAAGGAACTTTCTATGGGAAGGGAATAACATCAGTCACAAGATTCACCTGGTGAAATGGACCAAAGTCACACTTCCGAAAGCACTTGGTGGACTTGGAGTTAAGGACCTAGCCTTACATAACAAAAGTATGTTGATGAAATGGCACCGGAGGTTTAATCAAGATGATGCTGGCTTATGGAAGGAAGTTATCATAGCAAAATATGGTAGACTCAACCATTGGTGTACCAACAGAATTAGAACTCCTTATGGCACAGGATTATGGAAGAGCATACACAATTTATGGGGAGCTTTCTCTAATAACATTCATTTTCAGATTGGCGACGGGGCCACTACAAAATTCTGGACTGAAAAATGGATAGGGGACTCAACACTAAAGGAAGCTTTTCCAAATCTCTTTCTTATTGCAGGAAATACAGAATCCCTTGTTGCTCATACCAGAGAAGGCAACACATGGAACCCGATCCTCAGAAGAAACCTGCAAGATTGGGAGGTGGAGGCTTACATAGACCTGCTAAAGTTATTGGAGAATCGCACTATAAACACTCAGCTGAAGGACAAACTGAAATGGGGAAACTCAAAGGATGGAACTTACTGTCAAGTCAGGGTATGCTAAAATATGCTCCAACAGTATGATGATTGATCTATGGCCTTGGAAACTAGTATGGAAGACAAAACTGCCACCCAAAGTCTGCTGCTTCAGCTGGTTGGCCTTAAAGGATGCATGCCTCACCCAAGACAACCTCAACAGAAGAAATTTTCCACTGGCCAACAGGTGTTACATGTGTCAAGTGAACTCAGAATCTGTTAACCATCTTCTCCTACATTGTTCAGTAGCCACAAACATATGGAACATGTTTCTTAGTATTTTTGGTCTACACTGGACTATGCCATTCAATGCCAGAGAGGCATATGTGAGCTGGAGCTCAAGGGAAGTTGACAGAACCATCAAGAAAGTCTGGAATATGGTACCTGCAAGCATTATTTTGGTGTATCTGGGTCGAAAGGAATAGTAGATGTTTTGATGGATTATCAACTTCAATAGGTTGCTTAAAGGCTAGATGTTTGGTTAATTTGTTTCACTGGGCTAACCTTACTACCGTAAACAACTCTGATGTTTTTTTGGACTTTGTCAGCTCTTTAGTTTTGTAGCACTCAACTGTAAATGAGCTGTCAAACTCACTTCTTTTGTAACTTTTGCATCTTCCTGATGCATTTTATGATATATTCTACTTACTTCATCAAAAAACATGGGTAGGATGAGGACCATCGTCTACTACATTTATATTCGCATTGAAACTACGGTCCGTCAAATACTCCATATTTAACATAAAGTGAGTCCTGCACAGAACAGTGACAGAACCACTAGCAATATGGTAGACAAGCAATCTGGATGCTAGAAAGAAAGTAGCATGAAAAAGATATATAGCAGCCAAGGGTATGGCCTAGTGGTCAATGAAGTGGGTTAGAACCATGAGGTCTCAGTTTCAAGTCCCAGCGGAGGCAAAAAAACATTGGGTGATTCTTCCCATCTGTCCAAGCCTTGGTGGATAGAGTTACCCGGTAGCTGTTGCTGGTGAGGAGGTAGCAGTTATCCTGTGAAATTAGTCAACGTGCGTGCATGCTGACCCGGACTCCACGGTTATTAAATAAAAAAGATATAGTCCTTTTTTGACTTTTTTAGTTAATATGAAGAGAAAGGAGTAGTATGACTTTTGAATAAGTTGAAAACCCATTGTCTAGAGTCAAGATTCTCGCTATTCATTTGTGTTTTTGTTCATCAAAAAAGAAACCATTTTATATAGATGGATGGCTAGATTTTAGTGAAGCCCTAACGGATGTTGCACACTTGATGGAACTAGTATATCAACGCAACCTTGGTGTGAAGTCATTTAAAGACATTTGACATAAAAGAAGGTAAAAATTGGTCCATATAAGAATGAATATTCAGGAATTTACAATTTCCCTGTTTGTAAATTCGTCAATGATGCCCTAAAAGAAAATGAAAATAAAAAATTTGATTCATTCCATCTGGTCCAGACTCCAATCTATTGCACTTTCCTCCAAAAAAACATTGTTAGATAAATAATATGGGACAGAACTATTGAAATGAGGAGGTTTAAGTAAAACCATAACCAAGAAAGACAAACTGGTACTCTGAGCACATCGATAACCAAGAACTATGAAATGAGGAGGTTTAAGTAAAACCATAACCAAGAAAGACAAAGTGGTACACTGAGCTAAGCGATAACCAAGAAAGCCAACACATCAGTTGGCTAACTTACTATAAGCTACAAGTTCATTATTTTGATAAATTAACCTACAAATTCATATCCTTTGATACTTGAAGCTACCAAATTATAGATACACACAGGACAAGAAAATCAAGCAATCTGATAACATGAATAATGGATTCTTTTTTGAGCAGTAAACATCAATCACAACAGTTAAAAGATAAAACAAACTGGGATCCCAAATATTAAAAACGGAAAGACAGATTTGAACCTGTACAGTTGCTGCCGTGACTGTATCTAAAAGAGTACTGGTTGTGTAACTGTTTGACTGCAGTCTGATACGCCTTGGTTCTATATCCACCACACTCTTTGACCAGAAGGCAAAGGTAGATGAATCAGTTACCTAAAGAACAAAACAGGAACCACTTCAGCAATATTCAGCAAAGATTCAAAGAGGTGGAAAATCTAGAATCTTGGAGGAAAAGACAAATCTAATGTGCTTTAATGAAGTTGAGGGCAAATATTGTTCAGGTACTCGATGTGCAGCTAGAATCTTGAATTGGAATCCGTCTAGTAATCTCAAATACAAAACTATCATGTTCATATGCACAAAAATATCATGCCCCCGACATATTTATGCATTCTGTTAAATGAACGCCGTATCTGAAAAACCTAGAAATACTTCTAAAACAAGATTCCAGTCGCAAATCGGTAAACAATTTATGCCCTCAACTCCATACTCATCTCTTTCTCCACCATATAACATAATAGCAAATCTTCCTCATGCCATTACCAGCAGCCAATGTTGCAAACCAACAATCAGGGGCGGCCCTTCCATAAAGCAAGTAAAGCAACTGCTTTAGGCCCCACATTTGTAGAGGCCCCATTTTTTGTTACACTTAATAGGCTAAGTATAAGTTTAAAAAAAGATTCCGTAAAGTGAAAATGTTTGATTCATTTCTTTAATAAATATAGAGAAGAAGAATTTGCAATTGCTATGATTTCTGCCAAGAAAAACTGCACTTAATGAATATTAAACCCGAATTCTGTAAGAAACGTAATGATATATAGGAAGTAACAATTTAATAAGAATGTTGATAATAAAATCTCAAAATCTTTCAAAAAGTCCTTTGGAGTTGATTACTTTTAAACATAGTAGACAAGGCTATTTTTTCACTTCAAAAATAGATTTGAACAATTCAAAGCATATGAAAATATTTTTGATTTTCTATTTAGCGATAAAAATTAAGATCACTAGATAATGAAAAAATATTGCCTTAATCTTGAATGTTCCTTTAAGATATGAAGGAAAATACTACAATTAGAAGATAACGACTTAATTGATACACTCAGTCAAATAAAAAGATTTGATTCTTTGTCAAATGCCTTTATTGCTTATGGAATTATGTTAATAACTCTTGTTACAGTTGCTTCAGCGGAAATATTTTTAAAATTAAAATTGATAGAATCTTACCTAAGATTAATAACGTTTCAAGAAAGGTTAAATGGATTAGCTATATTGTCAATTAAGAAAGACTTATTAGGAGTTATTGATTATAAAAAATTATTAATAACTTTGTATCTAAGAAAAGCTAGAAAAATAAACTTCAAATAAATAAATAATTTTTTGTTAAAAAAAAAAAAGTTAAGGCCCCTCGTAAAGTTTTGCTTTGGGCCACAAAACTCATTGGGCTGCCCTGCCAACAATATCAATGTTCAAGTTTCAGTCCATAAAGTCATTTCAGAAAAAAGAGAAAACTCTTTCAACGTCATATCAGGAAGGTAAAGATAATAAAATTGTGTTGTCACACATGGTTGGACATGGAGAGAAAGAACAAGAAGCACTTACGTCACATCTAGTTATCGTGTCAAGAGGATATATTCTTAACGTCCGGCTAGTGCTTGGGTCCAACATGCGGATTCCATCCAAGCCAATCTGAAATGCACCACAAGAAGGATTCCAAGTTAGAATACTGCTTTTTGCTTGACCACTTAAGAGATAGAGACACATAATGCACCAAGACAAGAAGCCCATTTAGAGCATACAGGCACAGACCAAAAAGGGAAGCATCTTCCTCGTTGAAGCACAAAACATAGCTAGAAGATTTTAACAAAAAGATATACATTTATCAACTGTTTATCTTAGCGGCTCAAGACTACGCACAGGATAAAACAACTTCATCATGCTTGAGAGGACCCTGCACTCAGTAGAGAAGTTTGCACCACTTTTGGATCATGACAAGATACACACCAAAGATGAGAGAAACGAAAATCTACAATCGAGACCCCAAGGCCCAAGATATTAAATAATGGCATGATCCAAAATAAAGGTGTTACAATCTCAGAGATACAAGAGACCAAGATGACTTGGCAATTTCTTAGCAAGAATGCTAAATGCCTTAATGCGAAATCAAGCACTGAAATTGGTCAAGAGAGTATTCCATAAGGCATGAAACTGGAAAATGCAGATGCCTTTTGTAAGGAGGGAAGCCGTTATAAAATGCTTCATTTATGAAAACAAGTTCTGGGTCAATTTGCTTATAATAAAGGGAGTTTTTTTGGTGAAATAAGGTTTTCAAATATTCTAAATGTTGATTGAAACAGGAGATATGGACTAAGAGCTGGAGATGTTTGTAAAGGAAGCTGACTTCTGTCAAGTTATTTTCCATTTTGGTGGAAAATGTTGTTCATCATTCCATAATTCAAAGAAACCAAACACACTGAAAAATGATTTCCTCTAAGAAAACATTTTCGATAAAAGCATTTTTCTTCATACCAACAACAACAACTACTACGCCTCGGTCCCCAAACAAGTTGGAAGTCGGCTACATCAATCCTCACTTTTTCATTTAAGCTCAATTCATATCATTATTATACCAAATAAAATAAAACCGAAAATTAAGTAAAACATATAGTTTTCTCCATATCAATATTTACCTGGCAAAGAACATCCTGGGTACTCTGTCCACTTTCGGCTAATAACTTTACTCTAAACTTCTGCACTCCACTTTTCACATCCTGCTGTGTATCCACCTTGGGTACTGCCTTCACGATCTTCGCGGCTGGAGCTGATAATTTGCCCTTTGGAGAAGAATTATACCCAATTGGCCTTCCAAAATCATCAAAACTTGACCAAGTTGATGACTTTGGAGCAGTCCCTCGTGCCCCATATGGCTCTAATTTACTACCTTTATAAGCAAATACTCCATCACCATAAATATCTTGCCCAAATTCACCTCCTCTGCCCGAACCATAATTTACATATTTATCCCCAGATTCCTCAAAGTAGGGCCCACTCTGATCATATTGAGTTGGGTAATTTGAAGGATACGGAGAATTAGCTGAAGGATAATAAGGCTGTTGAGGCTGCGAATGAGCATGAGATTCAAATGAAGGAAATGGAGAGGATGGCTGAGGCTGTTGCAGTGCCGGCGCCGGTGGTGGTGGTGGAGGGTTGTAGGATTGTAAGGGAGGTGCTGGAGCAGCGGAAAGTAAATCGGGATAAGGGGGAGGGTAAGAAGAGGGATAAGAAGAGTAATCTGAAGAGGGAATGTAAGTGGCGGTGAACGGCGGAGCAGAGGCGTATGACGGTGGTGATGGGATGGGGTTTGGGATCGGAGCTGAATTATGGCCCAAATTAGGGTTCTGAGGATAGTGGTAATAGGGATTGGAACTGGTGTAATCGCCTTGTTGCATTTTAGAGAGAGCTCAAAGCACAGTTTTTGAGTTTCCGATCAGTGATCTCTGCTTCGTTTTTTGTGCAAAATGATTGAAGACAGAGAAGCAGTAGAGCTTGCCGGGTATTTTAGTGCTGTTTTTAGGTGGAAAAAAAATAAAAAAATAGCCAAATAGAATTGCTAATTGAAAAATAACTGTTTCAAAGTAATAGAAATTTAGTCACTTTTTACGTAAAGATAAAATCTAAATAAAAATACACTTAAAAATATGAAACTTTTTTTAGCATAATATGCTGAAGTTCGAATTTTTTACATATGAGTTCTAGAGTTCCAATATAATATGCGGGAAATTTATATGTTTCATAATCCATCATATTATGCTGGAACTTTCTGTGTGCTGGAGTTCCAATATAATATGTTGGAAGTTTATATGCAGGAACTCTATAATCACGCATATTATGTTGGAACTTCTCGTGTTTCAGCAAAATAGCGACTATTTTTCAATGACTTTACAAACTCGAACTATTTTTAATTCTCAGTCCGAAAATTAATTAGCCCATGCTATTTTCAGTCTTTGGGCCTTTCACAAGTATATGGGCCCTTAATCTTAAGTTTGAGTCATGATTTCGGGCGATTTGCACAAATAGGACATTTTGAGTGGCCCTCTTTTCAAGTTTAACAAGTGTTACTCTTTACTTGGCCTATGGGTAACCAGCTTTTGACCTCAAGGATTTACCCATGAGACAAGTGGGTGTCAACAAATCAAGACCATCAATTTTTAAGGTCATTAAATTTATTTTCATGTTACGCCTCTAAGAATAGATCTATTCTGGTGTTAAACAGTGAGAACATTCTAAATTAGGCAAAGAGAAAATGACAATGGTCCAAGTACATACTTCCTAGTATTGCCAAGTAACTTGCAAAATGACTTCGACTAGACTTGTGTGCAATAAAATGGCTTCTAGTTTTCGCGTCAATTTCTTGCTGTTAGACAAGTTTAAACTATAAAAGACTTCCTTAATTTTGTATAATACGATTAAGTATTCATGGTAGGACTTTTCTAATTTAAATCTGAAATTTTATTTTTAAACGCGACAAAATTAATGTCGGAGGTTAAGGACAAACTTCGACCAAACTAATCCTCGGACAGGGATCTGGCTCCAGGTTCCAAAATGAGACAATGATGAATGATCCAAACTATGCAATATTCTAAATTCTAGCTCAACTTCAACCATATCAGAGAAAAAGGATAGGGAAGAGAAGGGGTGAACATCAATTCCAGCATCCAGCTGAAAAATCGAATACATTATTAAGAGAAAAGGTAAACTGGCTACTAGAAGGACAAAACAGTAGTAAAATTGACACATGCAAGTGACAACTTTACAGTTCGCACCATTGGCGACAAAATAGTGGTAAACTGCAAGAAAGATTGTCTCAGCACACCTCAAATACAACTTTCATCCAGAAGAATAAGTCAACATAGAATGTAAACAAGCGCGCAATCAAATTTATTTGGTATCCTTAACTACCAAAAATTGGTTAAGTGCATCTCCTTTTTATATTAGCTTGAAAGTAATATTCTTTCTCAGAACTGTAATCAACACCTCTCAAAAATTGTCTTTGCTTGTGGTTTTCCAATTAATTGCCACTCAAGCTTGAATTCTAGCAGACACACCTACTGCACTTTCCATTCGAGAGTACCAATCACCGATATGTGTGTTCTCCACCATGTCTCTACCAGATTTCAGGTAGCGGATGGGTCTCAAAACGCCATATACAGCAAGATCAGCCAAGTTTGGTTTAGAGCCACCTGTTAGATCGAAAATGAGTCAAGGCTCACACATATGACAAGGATTTGGTGCAAAAATTATCAATCAAATAGATTCTGATGTAGAAGTTAAAACAGACCAAGAAAATCTCGGCCCTTCAGAGCATCAACCCATGTTTCTGCAGCTTCATACAGGGCTGCACGCTCATCGGTAATATTATACTTCTTCTTCAATCTCTTTGAAACAAAATACATGGATGCAGCACCACCATACTTGACGGTAAATCTTTCCGTAAAGCCGAAATTACCTGTCCATAGCATAAATAAGATTAGACTGGTGCAACAGGTAAACCACGGGAAAAATTGCTCTAAAAGACACCCACGGCTTCAACTCGCATAAAGGTACACAACATAGAATAAGACCTGCAACCGGACTATGCTAAACAGAGATCAAAATGCAGCCTACAAAAACTCCACCATTTATTATTAGCTAGTGTGTACAAGCTGAAATATTATTTATGAGGAGTTGAGAATTGAACCTCCCTTGGGTATCAAGCAAAGAACTGTTAAACTCTCAGTATAAGCACCGCTAATAAATTCCACTCTTTCTCATCTCCATTACGATTCAGGTTCTGATACAATATCAAGCCTAGCTTAAATACATAAGAATCAATAAAACACAGGGAGCAAGGGAGAAAACTATGAGCAAGACAAATTCAACTACAGAGAACAGCCACGACTAGTAACACACCGAGCACTGAGCAGTATACATTTGCTTCATCACATATTTTTACTTTCAAATACAAACTGGGGAGTGTTTTGCTTTGGTCATATTTATAGAGGACGTGACTTCGTATACATATCTTGAAACAGCAGCATTCTATTTCACAGATTTCCATCTTTAATTCTTCAGACCAAGTTTGCAGTGCACGAAGTAATACAACATATGTAATCACTGTTCCAGTTGTAACAGAAGAACAGATGCTCAAAGGCGAGCCACGGGACAACATCAAGACTAGCTAATAAGAAGCAAAGTATTACCGACATCAACTTTAATTCTCTATCCCAAACTTAACTAACTGAAATCTTTTAAGATGGGTAAAACACCAAAAGAGAAACAAGAATTTTTCAACACTAATTAAATACTCGCATGCATCATAGTTTTACTGCCAAATGTATAGAATTAAGTAAAACACGACATCTTGAGTTAAAGCTACTAGTATGAAAGAAGGAAAAGCACCAAAAAGTAAAAATTTCTTCCCGAAACATCTTGACATGTGGTCACCGCAATCAAATCTTACCATGACTAGTGATGTACTCGAATGATTCTAGAGCTTCTGAGGTAGTTCGATATATGTTGGGTGCTAAGACATGCACCAAGTGATTATCCACCCACCTACATTTGCAAGAATAACGATTAGTGGATAAGACCCTCTTACGTAACAAAAAGCAAAAGCTTAATCAGGAAACAACGGCTAATTTCCTATGTCACTTACAGACTCGATAATCTTATTACCAAATATCACTTATCTCAACAGGAAAATGCTACGACACAGTCATAAAACTATCATAAATAGAAAGAGAAGTGCATACTTGCGCCATTTGCTTTCTTCATCAGCATCCGAGGTAGAATCAACAGGACGAACCTTCTCGAATAATTTATCAATAATATCTATAATCCACCAAAAGGGCAAAAGAAATATGTTTAGACATAACCATAAAAAAAAAAACAATAACAACGAACCCAATGTAATCCCATAAATGGGGTCTAGGGAGGGTAGTGTGTACGCAGACCTTACCCCTACCTTATAAAGATATGGAGGCTGTTTCCGATGGACCCTCGGCTCAAGGCACAATGGAGATAAGGCAACAAGTAGTAAATAATAGTAACAACAATACATTAAGGTAACGTGCACGAATGACACAATATGTAATAGTAAAGAATCATGAATAAGATAACACAAAAATAGTCCTAGTACTACTGGTAAGCCTAGGAGGAACACACTACTAATTGTAAACCTTCAACCCTAATCCTCGACCTCCACGTCTTTCTATCGTGAGTCACATCCGCGGTAAGCTGGAGCAATGACATGTCCTGCCTAACTACCTCTCCCCAATACTTCTTAGGCCTGCCCCTACCCTTCCTCAAACCCGCAATGGACAACCTCTCACACCTCCTAACCGGAGCATCTATGTCTCTCCTCTTCACATGCCTGAACCATCTCAGCCTCGACTCCCGCAACTTGTCCTCCACAGATGCCACTCCTACCTTGTCCCTAATAACTTCATTCCTGATCTTGTCCTTCCTAGTATGACCACAGTCCACACATCCATCTCAACATCCTCATCTCAGCTACTTCCATCTTCTGGACATGAGACTTCTTGACGGGCCAACACTCAACCCCATACAACATAGCCGGTCTAACCACCACTCCGTAGAACTTGCCCTTAAGTCCAGGTGGCACACTCTTACACCCCCGAGGTGTCCTAGAATCCATTTCAATCCATCTTCGATGCAAAATTGTCATCCATATATATAGTTATCTTATAGTCACTCCGAATGCTTACTTCACAATTGAGCTTAGACGTTGGATAGGTTGAGATGCATTTTACAATCAACAGTGTATAGAAACTAAAAAGGGCAGTCTGGTGCACAAAATATCTCACGTTCACGCAGGGTCCAGGAAAGGGCCACATCCAAAGGGTGTCACATAGATAGTCTACCCTAATGCAAGCATTAGTGGCTGCTTCCCTGCCTCGAACCCGTGACCTATAGGTCACACGGAGACAACTTTATCATTTGCTCCAAGGCTCCCTTCCAGTGTTTAGAAACTAAACCATAACATAATTATCATAAATAATTTACAGCCATCACACAGGGAGAATGTATTTACTTTAAAAAAGTGTATTTATTCTAGGACATCAGATACCTGATGAGTCCAGCAGAGTTTCACCATCAACTATCACAATAGGGACTTTCTGGTAATCAGACCACTTGATTTCTTTTTTGCTGATGGGGTTGACCTCAATGATCTTGTACGCGATGTCATAGTAGTCAAGGAATGCTGAAAAAGAAAAGTTCCAGGGTGAAGGACTATGGCGCGTACCAGATAATGATAAATTGATAATTAATGGGGGGATGAAGAAAGCAGTGATGGAATCATAAACGTTAACCAGCATGCATTACGACTATTCAGAGATATACATTGTCAAAACGAATAAATAAACCTTAAGAAAACATTTGATACAATGCCGCACACAGAAGCCTCTTAAGTGGAGAAGGGTAGATTAGATTTGCAGGCTCACTACCCATAATCCACCGAGTTTCGAACCATGCGCCATTGACCTTGGGGATTTCTTTGTTATCAGAAGTTGTTAGCAATTGTACAAAAGTACAAGAATACATCAAATAGTTTAATGAGGTGAAGCATGCTTTGGCAACAGCACCATGTTAGTGGAAATAAAAGATACTTGATACTCCTTCCATTCCAGTTTACATGACAATATTTTCTTATTAGTCCATTCCAAAAAATTGACATATTTCTATATTCTGCATTCCAGTTTATATAACAATATTTTCTTATTAATCCATTCCAAAAAAAAAATTGACATATTTAACTTTGAACTTTTCAACTTGCCCTTAATGAGAAGATTTTATAATCACACAAATGTTATTGAATCTTTAAGACAACAAATTTCAAAAGCCTTCCTTTCTTTGTTAAACTACGTGGCAAGTTAAATTGAAACAGAGAGAGTATATTGTTTATGAAGACTTTAAGAATCTAGTATCCTATAGAATAATTATCTAATCCTCAATGAACTATCTCCAAGCTATCCTCTAATTAACAGACCACAGATGAATATAATAGGCTACCTACACTAGACTTGATTTTCTTACAAAAATGGCTTTTTCTTTCTTACTGAGGCGCATCAGCAAAAATAAGTATTAAACATAAAATAAACATCGATAAGACAGAAATAGCGAAAAAAGTGAATACCTTTAACCTTGTTGCAAAATGGACAAGCTTCATACTGATAAAGAACAATATCCTTAGGGCGTAATTCCGGAGGCACTGCTTCTTTAGCGTGGACTTCCTCGGTCAAGGTGGTAGCCGCCACCGAGAAAAGCACTGATCCGGCGACAGCGTGAGCGGCGGTTCTAGTAGGTTGATACCAATTAGACCTGACAGAGTATTTGCTGCTGCTCGCGCTGTACCGAGCCACAGTAGACGTCCTGTACTGCGGAACTGACACGGCAGCAGCACCGTCCATGGCCCGGCATATGGCGGCGATTCCACTAATCCTCCTCATTCCGGCGATCTGAAATTCGGAAAATCTATGGAAAATGTAACTTTATTCTATGGGCCTTTGTGGCAACTTGTAAACAACTCGATTTTGGGTTTACTAGGGGTTTCAACCTTTGCCACGTGAGCGGGTAAAATTGGGTTCCAGAGCAGTCGGTTCGGGTAAAATGTTGGCCCAACTAACCCTTTTTGCATAATTGACTGTTTGCAACTAGCCAACTAGCCATGGGAATTTGGAAACTGGCTGGAAAAATGGAAAAGAATCGAAAGGAAAAGGGAAAAAAAAATTCCTTTTTGTTTGGTTTATTGGAAAAATATTATTTTCCACATGAATTAATTTGTTTGTACACAAGAGCAAATGAGCGTTGCTATATTTTATTCCTTGCATATACCAAATTACATATATATGAGCCGCTTTTGCTAAAATTCGAACGATTTCTTTAAAACTCACTTCAAATATGAAATTTTTGAGTATTGAGATGCTTTTGTTATTTCCCATAGGAGGACTCGATAACAGATAATAAATCCTTCTTCCAAAGCGCATCCATTTCATTCTGTTCGCAACAATTTAATATGTTCTTCGAGTAAAAAAATATTAGACATATTTGCTTTGCTATATTTTATTCATTACACATACCAAATTGGAGATATACTTACATGTTATTTGTTTGGATTTAAAATCGACTTAAGTGCTACTCTCTCTGTTCCAGTTTATGTGAACCTATTTCCTTTTTGGTCTGTTCCAAAAAGAATGACTCCTTTCTAAACTTGGTAATAATTTAGCTTAAACTTACAATTATACCCTTAATGAGAAGCTTTTATAACCACATAAATACTCTGGACCCTTTTAGACTTGTTTAGGACCACAAATTCCAAAAATCTTCATTTTTTCTTAAATTTCGTGTCTAGTCAAACAGGTTCACATAAATTGGAACAGAGGGAGTATTAAAAAATAGATATATCGAGAGCCAGACACTAGAACTGATTACAACAACAACAACAACAACAACGAACCCAGTATATTCCTATAAATGGGATATGAGAAGGGTAATGTGTATGCAGACTTTAACCTTGCCTTATAAAGATAGGGAGACTGTTTCCGATTGACCCTCGACTCAAGACACGGAGGAGATAAGGCAACAAGTAACAAACAATAGTAACAACAATACATTAAGGTAACATGTACGAATGACACAACATGTAATAATAAAGAATCATGAATAAGACATTAGAACGGATTAATATTTAAAATTTTACAACATATTAAATTCAAATCACTAGCCAAATTTTTCTTAGTTCTAGCTTAACAACAACAACAACAACAACAACAACAACAATCCAGTGTAATTCCACTTAGTGGGGTCTGGGGAGGGTAGTGTGTACGCAGACCTTACCCCTACCCTGGGGTAGAGAGGCTGTTTCCAAATAGAAACTCGGCATCCTTCCCTCCAAGAACTTCTCACCTTGCTCTTGGGGAGACTCGAACTCACAACCTCTCGGTTGGAAGTGGAGGTTGATTACCATCAGAGCAACCCCTCTTGTCTCTTAGTTCTAGCTTAAAAATTTGTAAATATCATGTAATTTTAGGGACAAAATACATAAAATTATTACCAATTTAAAACTGTTTCTAACTTGTTTTTCTAATTCTAATTGGTCTATACTTGCTTTCCAATACGAAATGGGCCTTAAGTGATGCCATCCGTCTATGCTAAGGAAAAGGATATTAGTACCGTAAAAAAAAAAAAAGGGCAATAAGGTAAAATAAAAACGCGCTTTAAGTCGGCCACTCATCTGCCTATAAATACCCCCTTATGAGGTACCTTAGGCCTATTATTCATCTCCGCCTCTCTCGATAATTTCGTCTGTGTCGGCTCTAGGGTTTCCAGAAGAACTTCGATTTTTTTGCGATTCAATCAATTTTTTCTATTGTATCGCGCCAAATCGATCCAAGATCTAAACGCTACTCATCTATTTTTACGATTTGTTTTTGTGTTTTCGTGAAAGAGAGGAGGGGGAATTTCAGATCTGAAATCGAAAAGGGGTTGTACTTCTGTGTGTATTGAGGATGTCTCGGTGCTTCCCATACCCACCACCTGGCTATTCGCTGAATACAGCAGCCAATAATGAAGCCTTGATCGAATCGATTAAGGTTTGTTGAAACAAAGAGCACTTGATTTATGTGTTTATGCTCTTGTCCCTGGCTGATTTTTTCGTCGTGATGCTAGAAATAATCCAGCATATGAGGGCTTGTTTAAATCTGATTCTATACCATGTGAATCTCCTAGGAAATAATGTTGTTTCATTGGGTTGTGCATATCTATGAACTTCGATTTAGGGTTTCATTGTTGTAAATAATGTATATGTCCCAGTTTAACCTGGTTATAATTGGATTAGTTTTAAGGATATGATTAATATTACGACATATATCATAGGAAATCCAGATAATTCGATGCCCGCTGATAGTGTATCTCCTGCCCATGGATCAAGGATGAAAGTTGGAAAAGTGTAGGGACACTTTAGGGTTTAGTGCATTGTTTGAGGGAGAAATTAGAGTAATCCTGTAATAAGACCAGGTTATTGCAGATTTGATATTTGATGGAGTGGTGAAATAGGAGATTTTCTGTGACTATAGATTATACTAATGGGGGCTGCAATATGTTTTTATAACTAATTTAAAATGGGATTTTTTGATGGAATTTTCAGAAGATCCTTTGGGAAGATTTTTGGGTAAAACTACTTTTGAGGTACTCTTTTAAAATCATTTTTTGGGGGAATGCGCACAAATTTTCACAACCAAATTAAAAAAACAACTATCCTAACTGTAAATTTCAAAAATATCCATTTGGGTCCAGCTCCCGTAGAAGTGTTATTAGGCCTCTTTCCTGCTTAGACTTCTATTTGTTTCCATCAAATTAAGTTTAAGTGAGATTGTCATCTATGAAACAACTCATGAGCTACTTGGTTGTTGTTTTTAGGTATTCCCTGTAATTTTTCATTACTTTGACATGACCACTTAATAAAGCATGAATACTGCACATTAGTCTACATTTAACTGCACATTTCAAATGATTGTTTAAGCACCTTCAATCATAGGAATGATAAATGCTAAGTCCACAATAAAAGTGTACCCTTTTGTTGAGTTAAGTCCACAATGCTAAGTGCTTGTGTATGTGGTGTTCGTGAACATGTTATTCTTTAATTTCTCCATGCTTTGGTGCTTTTTAGCAGAGTGGGGGTTAGCCTCATCCCTCTTATCCCTTTGCTAGAGTGTTGTATGATTGGACTTCTTTAGAACTTTTTAAGCAACTCAATGCAAGGCCATAGGCCAGGTTGTGTGATAAATTGAACTAGCTGACTGAGTGCTGCGTTACTGTATTCTGTCATATTGATTCAAGTCTATGTTGTGAACCCAACACATGTTTGTTACTCCACACATGCCTCTTTGATGTAATAAAAGATCAGTGAGATCTTAATTGTGCAATATCCTCGTGGTCATGCTGTATTCATCTTCTCTCTCCCTCTATTCTGAACTTGTTATCCTCTGGTGCTCTAAAGCTCCAAAGGGAGAGGGAGATAGCTAAAGCAGAAAAGAAGAAGGAGAAGAAGAGGGAAAAGAAAGAAAAGAGAAGAGAAGAGAAGAAGGCAAAGAAGGAGTCAAGTAATCCTGGATTTGACAAAGCCACTCATGAGTCCAAAGGAATGTACTTGTTTAAATGTCTAGAAGACGAAGCTGAACAGTTGGAGAGGGAAAAGAAAGAAAAGAAACAGAAGAGAAGAGAAGAGAAGAAGGCAAAGAAGGAGTCAAGTAATCCTGGATTTGACAAAGCCACTCATGAGTCCAAAGGAATGTACTTGTTTAAATGTCTAGAAGACGAAGCTGAACAGTTGGAGAGGAGCAATCTCACTGAGGAACATGGACAGGCTGTGTGCTCACAGAATTCCAGCTGCTCATCTGACAGCACCCAGAATAGCAATAAAAGGAAGAGGCCTGCCTCACCTTCACATGGCAACATACAGGCACACGGTGAGTATATTTTAATGTTATTACCATACTTATTAGTTTGGTATTCTGTTGTTTCTGTTGCTTATGTTTTTGTTTCTTTGTTTGACAATAGGTAGCATTATCCGCATTCGGTTGTCTAAAAAGGATGGGCAAGGTAAGACATCAACTGCCAAGGAGAAGCAGTTGCGAAAACCAGCCCAAAAAGATGTAGAAGTTACAGTCAGGACAAGTGTAGAGAGAGCCAATCCTTTGCTGAAAGCAACCAACAATCAAGGTTGTCCGTCCCCATCAGTTTTAGAGCCAAGTCCATCCACGTCTGGGTGGAGAGACTGTGTTGCTGTAGACAAGGCGGCAACTGCATCATGCTCCAAAGCGCATGAGAACAGCATAGAATTTCAGTACAGGAATTTGATAGAGAACTGGCTTCCACCAAGTCTTCAAACTGAGCATCTTGACGTTGACGATGAAGCATGGCTGTTTCAAAGAAAACCTAAGCATACTCGAGTTGGAGAAAAAAGTGCAGTCAGCAAAGAAGTCAGCAATGATTCAACATGTGGAAGCTCTGCATTATGGCCACGGGCGCAATACATTCATGATGCTGAGTTGTATGCATTGCCCTTCACAGTTCCCTTTTGAGTCATTTCTAACTGTGTATAGTTAGGTTTTAGCTCGATATACTGCCCAGGGAATTTTGTAGCTCTTCTCTGGGAAGCAGCTGTGGTTTAGCCTGGAATTTAGGCACACATAACAACTTTAATTCTTTTTACTTTCTTCAGCGAGTTACATCACTTTCTTAGAGTTCTTTGTGCTGGTTGTCTCATTTTATGTACTCACTGGCTTTTACTACAGAGCATTTGTAAATGAAGTTAAAAAAAGAAAAGAAAATATGGACACATTTATTAATGGTGAGGACGATTTTGTGCTTGGTATGGAACGCTGCTTATTTATAGTGAACCTAGCGAAGTGGAAAATTACCTTATACGTGAACGGTCAATGCTACAATCAAAGTAAACTATTTAATTTCTTCTGAGTTTCAATGACTTGGATTTTTCTAAAAAATCTGTCTGGTCTATTTCGCGTCTTCTAATTCTGGCTCTATTCCGAAATTATACGTCATTGTTTCTTCAATCATTTATTTCCCCAAAGCGTAGCTTCGAAACTACGAAGTGGTTGAACTAGCAAAACATTAATCTATTTTGATTAAATTCACTGGGTAATTCTGGAACTTAAGATAATTTACATTAAGTAATTGGTGGCCTTCCTCTAGCTGTAGTTCTAGTTTCCTTCTAAAAAATGTTTGAGCCACGAGACTTTTTGGGGCAACAAAAAGAAAAATAACAGCAAAAGGAAGAACTGGTAAGGATCAAAACAAATTCTTCTTGGTAGGTTGCAGCAGAAGGAAAAATTGATACTGCTGGGATAGCTGCAGCGAATAGTGATGGCTATTGGGAAAATTGTCATGCCATAATAGCCAGTGAATAGTGATGGCTATTGTGATATTGTGGTTAGTGTCAAAGAAAGCACCCAAAGAATACCCGTCGATACTATTAAGAGCATGAAGGAAAATACCAATATATTAAGTATTTTATATTAATTATTTGCGATCATGTGTATAAAATGTGGTAGTTAACTATGGTTAAATACCAATAATTATAGTTAAATAAAGTAACATGTATCATTTACGGGCATGTTTTTACGTTGCATACGGGTCATCAAATGTTAGTGAAATTATTCCAGTTTTAAGTAGGCATACAATTTTTGGTTGAAATTGAAAAGAAAAAGAATGTATTTGAAGTTATCTGAATGTGTCAATTGTATTTGGACATAAATTTCACTTGAAAAGGTAGGAGTTTTGCCCGTGAGAACTTTATTTCAATTAAATTTTCCTTATAGTATTAGTTATGTAACTCCAAATTCTCTATCTCAAGTTGAAACTTAGACGATGGAATACACTTCAAATAAAATTGATTCAGAGGTAATGGACCACACTCTTTAAACATCACCGCGTCCATCTCCGCTCTCCTCCTCCTCTTCATGAATTGAAGTTGGTAGTATTTGAAAGGAATGTGTAAATCTAAGTTTAACCCATCGATTAAGCTTGTGAACGAGAATAAATTTGTTTGCAAAAACTAAAAGTTTATGCATTTGGTCCTAATATCGTAAGATTAGCCTTGCAGACTAAAGTTGTGAATAATTTAATAAAGAGTTAATACCAAATCCTCGTAAACTATCATGTTTTTGTCAGTTTCCGACTCAAACTATTCGGTGTCCTAAAAATCCCCCTGAATTATATTGCCCTTCATATTAAAACTCCCTCGCGGCATTTTTAGAGGCTTTTTGATGGCTTTTTTCAGCTGTCACGTGCTCCTAAGCGAGTTTACACGTCATGCCAGGTCAGCAATGAGGATATTTTAATACGAAGGGCAATATAGTTCAGGAAGGTCTTGGGGACACCAAATAGTTTAAGTAGGAAAACGATAAAAATATGATAGTTTAAGAGAATTTTAGGGTATTAATTCTTTAATAAAATAAATAGAATGAAGATAAATCCAAAGCTTAGACTAAACTTGCAACCAATTGAACAACGGAAGAATTAGTCAATCAGGCTAAACGTGTGAACCAATAAGATAGGTATAATGGAGTTACTAATTCAGATAAAACTTGTGACCAATTCAACAACATAGGTAGAGATGTCAAACAGTATGGTGCGGTGCGGTCATGGGACAAACCCGCATACACCTGCGAAGATTTTAACCCGTCCTGCCCCACCCCGCCCGCCAACGCTTAATTTTTTTTTTTCTTTTTTGAATGAATTTGATAGTAAAAATTAAGATTCATAAACTTCTTTTTCAATTTTGATAAGATAGTATTAATTTAATTTAAACCCAAATCCTATACAAGCACCCCTAACAAAATCAAAGTGACAGTATCTTGCAGTTGTTACCATATCAAGTCTTGGTTTATCTTTTTCTTTTCACTACAATTTAGGAAGACTTTTCTAAATTAATGAGTTTTCTGTTTAAGTTTTTGTCTTTTTTTTAATTACAATTGCTATAAGCTAGGTTGTTTTAACTTCCTGTTGCAATGAGTCGTTTGAAAGTTCAAACTTCAATCCCCAAATCATCAAGAAACGGAAGGTACAAATAGCTCTGAGTCCATTTTATTTATAAAGGTGAGAAACCATGTAATCTAATAACTAAAATAACATATAGTACAATACTAATAGACTGTTATAAGCAGCGTCAGTGTAAAATTTTGAATCAGTATATGTTTCTTGGCCAAACCCGCAGTCATACCCACGTCAACCCGCACCCGCAAGTTTTTGTTAATAAAAGAATTCAACCCGCACCGCACCCGCACTGTCACAAACCCGCCTCGCCTCGCTTAGGTTCAAACCCGCACCGCTCCGCACCCGTACCGCCCCATTGCCATCCCTAAACATAGGTAGATGCATAGCAAAATTCTTCTACGGATGTTTGTTGCCATCCTCTGAAGAAAAAGATTCTATCTAGTTTACAAGTTCCATTTTCACATGCTGTGGTCATCACTGAAATGCTTGCTCTAACTTAATATTTAATATATATCCTTGTCCATTTGCATCATGTATCCTACTGTCATTGTGCAACTTCAAGTGCTTTTAATTTTAAATAGCTTTCTAGAGCAACAAAGATCATGGAGTTCTTTTAGTTGCAATATAGTCATACGTAGAGGTGTCAAATTGACGGGTTGGACCGATTTTGGACGGGCCAATACGGGTTGAGTCAATAATTGGGCAGATCAAATGGCCAGTCCAAAAGTTTCTTGGGCTAAGATGGGTTGAGTCAAAATACGCTAAAATTTATTATAGCCCAACCCGTCCAACTCTTATCAATCTTTAATTAATATATGTTGTTTTCTTATGAACTAAATAAGACTTTTTTTTCCTTTTGTTATGGTCATATATAACATAACAAACAAACAAAACAAATTTATTTCTAAGATATTTTGGCAAAGTTACTCATGGGATCAAGTTGGGTTAAAACTCAATCCAACTTTAAATGGTTGAGATCGGTTGGATCAAGATGGATTGAATTCAATAAATGAGCGGGTCAATAACCAGCCCAACCCTGAGCGGGTTGGACGGATTCTAAGGTGTTCTTTTTTCACCAAAGGTCATAATATCATATCTTCCTTGTTGGGTAAAAATGGGATAGGTGAATGTGAAGTTCTTCGTAGTGTCCTAGATTTTGGTTGGAGTTTATAGCCTTCATAGATTGTAGGAAGGGATCTCAAATCGCAAAAAAAAAGTGTTTTTTGTTAGCTGATTAAAAGTAGTTGTTGTCTCAAGTACTGAAAAGCTTTAGGCGTTAAAAATAATTTTATAAATAATTAGTTATATATTTGGATTAAATTTAAGGTGTCAAAGCTGAATTTATAATTGAAGCAGTTACTTGTTTAAAAATGTGCAGAAGCTGATAATAAACAATTGATGCATGTGTTTGGTAAAATGGTGTTGATAACTACTTGTTTTGTTAAAGTGACTTAAATGTCCTACGACTCTGTATAAAAGTTATATATTTAGAAGTATATTTACATGAAAGTTAATTGCAAACAATCTTCAAACTCAAAATTTATCTCATAGTTTGAAATTTATGAAACTCAAAATTAGAAGAAATTAAAAGATTAAAATGTTACAAAAAAACGAGAACCAAAAGAAAATAATAGTAAAGTAAAATCCCCTAAGATAGCAAGCATATATAGGTCACCAGGATGCTTTATCACAATTCATACTAAAGAAAGCCAAAAGGGAAAAAAAAACTCAAGAATTAAAAACAGAATGAGCCAACTACTAATCCAATTTTGAGTAATATTTACACCTGCTCTAACTCTTTGATCTTTGGTTTGAAGTTAAGCTTAAATGTGAAATCTTCCAAGGCAGAATATCTCCAACTCTTCCACCTTCTACTTCTTCCTTTATTATTGTAGTGTAACTTTATAAAGTACTTTGTGTTGGATTTTGCATCTATTACTGATACTATTTTCTAGAATAATTATTGTTTAGTTTTAAGAGTAGTCTGCTAGAAGATTCAAAATTTTAATTATAGTAAGAGTTAGTAATTTAGTTGTAAGAGGAGTCTACTATTTTATTTATTTGGCTATTTAAAGCCCTATGATTAATAACATTTTAGAGACAGTTTTTCAATCATATTTTTCAACCTTCTTACTGCTTGCATATTTTTCTAAAATCTATAAAGTGGTATCAAAGCCTCCATTGATCTTGATGGATCTCTGAATTCGCTGAAAAACAACCAATTTCAACCACTTTTAAACCATACACATTTTTACTCATACCGATTTTTAACCAAATTTTTAACAATGGCAAGCAACGGTCTCTCTTTGAATATCCCACAAACTTTCACTGGTGAAAACTATCAGATTTGGTCAGTAAAGATGAAATTTTATCTTGAAGCTTATGATATGTGGGAAGTTGTAATGGAAGACAGACTTATACAACCACTTCCTGCAAATCCTACCCTTGCCCAAATCAAAGCTCATTCAGATGAGAAAACTAAAAAATACAAAGTCAAAACTATAATTCAAAATTCAGTTGCAGATTCAATCTTCTCTAAAATCATTGCTTGTGGGACAACAAAAGAAGCTTAGGAAACACTCAAACTTGAGTATCAAGGAAGTGAATGAGGTAGACAAAATCAGATTTTAAATTTGAAAAGAGATTTTGAATCTTTAGAATGCAAGATGATGGGACCATCGCTAAGTATTCTGACCGAATTTCTTTAATTGTCAATAGAATCAAGTTACTTGGCGAGGATTTCAAAGATGACAAGGTAGTTAAAAAAATTCTTGTGACAATTCCCGAAAGATTTGAATCCAAAATTTCCTCTCTGAAAGAGTCTAAAGATCTCTCTACCATCTTTGTTGAAGAATTAATAAGTGCTCTTCAATCACAAGAGCAAAGAAGGGCCTTTCAGACAAGACAAAGTTACTGAGGGTATTTTTTATGCGAAACACCAAAAAGAAAAAGTCGATTATCCTTATTGGTGGAGACTTGATGCATTTTGTGAAAATTGCAAACAAAAAGGTCATGTTACAAAGTGTGCAAGTTCAAAGATGCCCATGTACAAGCACTAATAGCAGAAAAAGGAATTGAGGATGATCTTCTTTAGACTGCAGCAACAGAAGCAAGGAGGAGTGTTGGATTTTGCATCTGTTACTGCTACTCTTTTCTAGAATAATTAGTTGTTTAGTTTTAGGAGGAGTCTGCTAGAAGATTCAGAATTTTAATTATAGTAAGAGTTTAGTAATTTAGTTGTAGAGGGAGTCTACTACTTTATTTATTTGGCTATTTAAAGCCCTATGATTAATAAAATTTTAGAGACAGTTTTTCAATCCTATTTTTGAAACTTCTTGCTGCTTGCATATTTTTCTAATATACATAACACTTTGAACCAAGTTGTACAGATGGGAATTAGTGCTATCTAAGTCAGTAAGCTCCCAGTCATTCTCTAGTAAATCTATTCCGTACATAATCATTGCTATCTCCTTTGCATTGACATCCTATAAATATGCCTTTGAATCCTTTGCTACTCTCGGCCGAAGCTCCTTAATAATTGGGTGCTTAGGGTTGATCTTAAGCACCCTTTTATCAAGCATGTATGTAAGATCGCTCAAATATCCTATAAGTCATCGTGGGTCTCTTAATTTCGATTTTACCTTCCACAAGAGATTTTATATTATAATAACTTAGATGATTATGATAGTAAATATAGGAGGTGTGTTGGATGTGGTCTAGGGTCTAAGGAGGGACCTAGAATTAATCCAAGTTGGGAACTATGAAATGGATTAAAGTTTCAAATTAGTTTGCACAAGACCTGAATTTACATGGGGCGATCCGTTGTGCTAGGCATTGGGAGGCTTGCTAGGACACCACGGGGCGCGCCCAGGGGGACAGGGGGGAAGGGTGTTACAACCCATATCCACACGCGTTAGTTCATGTTATATATTAGTTAACATAAATCCAAGAAGGAATTACCTTTGAGATGATAAGAAGTTAATCCTATTGGTCTTAAGTGATACAATGGTGTATAAGGGTGATTAACAAGTATTAGAAGTTAAACGAATCAAGGATGTTGTAACTCGTATTTTCAGGTAAACCTAGAGGTTCTTAATACACCCAAGAGATTACGTATTAAGGTATTTGAATCATATAATATCCGTATTATAAGTCTTGAAGTCAACCGAGTTGTGAAACAAAAGTCGACAAACGTTGTCGCAACTTAGGTTCATACTTTTACTTAAACATTAGGTCAAATATTTCTAAGCTTTTCTCCCAATTTAGAAGGAATTACGGGTGATCTACCCAAAAAATTAAAGATCTATGAGTTTAGTTTCCAACGCATTAAACCGTTTGTCAATACGATCTCGGAGTATAGAGATATTCATATTTTCGCAAGCCTGCGCAGATTGGTAGATGACAAGTAGGTGCATCACCTACTTGCTAAAATGATAGGACAAAATTAAAAGACCTAAGTCGGCCAAGAGAGGAATTTTAAGGGGTTATGAACTCAGTTATTTCATCCATATTTCAGACCCTCAAAACCAAAGTTAACCCCTGCAACTCCTCCCCAAAAATCCCATACAAACCCTAATCGATTTTCCTTCTCTTTCAAGTTCTATTTGAAGGTAAAACCTAGAGTTTGAAGAACCAAGGGAAGGGATGAGTTATCCAACAAGTAAGGTAAGTTACTGCCATCTTTCATACATTTTTCTCTACTGTGAATTCATGGTAATTCGTTCTATACATGTAAGAACTCACGGGACGGTGATCGGAAGCCGTGAGTTCGAGTTATTCACTTGTAGCAGACTGTTTTGTGGATTGTTTGTGTTGCTATTGGGCTGCATGTTTTACTACTATTTTATGGAGTTTTGGAGGTGTAAGGGTGTGGAGGAACACTATATATATGTAGGGTTGTGGGCTGATAGTTATTCGTAACATTTCCGGGTCGTTTGACACGACTACGGTGGTCGTCGTATGTATGATGTAATTAGGTTGTGCATGGATTGTTTTGGGAGGCTCAATATGATTATTATTGATGTTGTTTGGGCTGTTTGGTGATTGTTTTGAATGGTGTGAAGTCATATATATAGGGGAGGTGCTGTCCGTTTCAACGTAAAATAGGTTGTGGTCGATACATAATAGTTATGACGCTTAAATGATAACGATAGTATCGTTTCTCTTATTGTAGACTAAGGAGTTGTGACAATTGCATAGCTTGTGATTGGGGAAGTATATACAAGGTATGTGAGGCTATCCCTTTTCTTCTTTTGCACGACTCCGATTGTTCATAATGTAATGAACGAGATTCCAAAGATACTCTACTCTTAGAAGCTAGCAGTACTTACATTGCTTTCCCTCTTATGGAACGATTGATGTTAATGTTGCTTCTCTTATTCTTATGTTATCAATGTTGTTGGTACTTCCTGATTCTTATAAGGTTCGTAATGAAGAGTTGGTCCTAATAACGTGTACAGAGGATACCGACCTTACGTCACTCCGAAAGGTTTAGAATGTGATTTCATGAGTCGAGCATGCATTATGTATATGTATCTATTTTACTCTACCGAGCCGCGCTATAATCGGCCGGGTACGGCACATATTGTGCAACCACTGATCGGTTGGGTTTTACCGAGCTCCACATGGCCGGGTACGATTCTACCGAGCCTTATAATGGCCGGGTACATTTTTACCGAGCCTATTATGGTCGGGTACGATATGATGATGATGATGCCCACAGAGGCGTATGTTTTAAAAGTTTATGTATACATACATATGTATCATGCATTGCATGTCAGTAGCCCTCAGAGGTACTCAGATGTTCCAGGTTGCACATTCTCTATCCCTGCTTACATTAATGTTCATATTTATGGTTCCCTGCCTTACATACTCAGTACTTTATTCGTACTGACGTCCTTTTGTTTGTGGGCGCTGCATGTCGTGTTGCAGGTCCTGATAGACAGGCAGGTGCAGCTCCCCCACCACAGTAGGCTGTCTAGTTCAACAGTGATTGGCGAGATCCCTTCTCCGGACTTGCCGCGGTCTTGGTATGCATTTTTTGTTATAGATATTATGGGTATGTCGGGGCCCAGTTCTGGCTATATTGCAGCACTTATGTTCCTTTAGAGGCTCATAGACAGGTGTCGACTCATGTATAGTTTAGTATGCCTTGTCGGCTGGTTTTTGTTGTATAGTCTTTCATGGTAGCGTGGTAGCTCGTACCATATATATATAGTTTCTTGATTGTCTGGTCATCCCATGTTATGTACGTTCATGCCATCATATTCTATGGTTGGTTGTCCATGATCCATGTCTATCATTTATATTGATCTCGTCAGCCTTAAAAGATAATAAAGAAGGTTAGTTGAAATATACGTTGGTGCTCGACAAGTATGGTCGGGTGCTAGTCATGGCCCTTCAGTTTGGGTCGTGACAAATTTGGTATCAGAGCAAGTCTGTCCTAGGGATTGTCTATGATCCGTGTCTAGTAGAGTCTTGATTATGGATGTGTAGCGCGCCAAATTTATAATCAGGAGGCTACATGACATCTAGGGTTGTTACCTTCTTCCTGAATCTAGATCGTGCGTAGAGTTGAGTCGTAAGTGTTCGTCTCTAATATTCACCTTGTTTTCTTTTAGCGATGCCTTCGACTAGGAAGCAAACAATTAGTAGACAGCTTGATACAGCTGCGGGAGAGGGTACCAGTCAGGTGCCCCAAGCCAGAGCAGGCCAAAGTGAGGCTCAGAGTGAGATGTCGTCTTATACCTCATCTACCCCGTCTCCTCCAGAGGATATTAGGAGGCACCCAGCACCTCCAGTTCCTCCGTCTGGAACTACAGACCAGGATATGTGGAGTGCTTTGCAGTTATTGAATAGCTTGGTAGCTGCTCAGGCTCAGAGGTAGAATACAGGTGCTACTGATAAACCAGTTAGTACGAGAGTTCGTGATTTTATTAATTTAGACCCTCCGGTATTTACCGGATCAGACCCCAAGGAGGACCCTTAGACTTTTATTGACCAGGTTCATCGTACACTGCGGGTTATGCATGTTAGTGATACAGAGGCAGTAGAGTTGGCTTCTTATCGGCTACGGGATTTAGCGGTTCTCTGGTATGATAGTTGGCAGAGATCCAGTGGTTCGAATGCTCCTCCAGCTGTGTGGAAGGAATTTTCTGAGGCCTTTCTTTGTCACTACTTGCCAGTTGAGATACGACGAGCTAGAGTTGATAAGTTCTTGAACCTTAGACAAGGTAATATGAGTGTACGAGAGTACAGTATGCAGTTTGATTCTTTAGCAAGGTATGTTCCCCATATGGTGGCCGAGATGAGTGATAGGGTGCATTTGTTCGTGAACGAATTGGGACCACATCTGATAAATGAGTGCATGACAGCCTCCTTGGTGGAGGGCATGGATATTTCCCGTATTCAGGTTTATGCCCAGACCCTAGAGGATCGTAAGCGCCAACAGAGGGTAGATAGGGAGCAGGATAGGGGCCAGCATAAGAGGGCAAGATTTGCAAGGTATTCTAATGATTTCAGAGGCAGCGTCAGGCCCCAGTCTTCGAGGAGTTTGGCGCCACCTGTAGCTAGTGCTCCCCCACAGTTTCAGAGGCCTCGATATGATCGATTTACCCATTCTGATCCAGGTCAGAGTTCGTAGGCATCAGGCTCGCAACATCACAGGGATACTAGTTAGACGAGACCCACAACACCACGTTGTGATCAGTGCGGCAAGTCCCACTTTAGACTGTGCCGTTGAGGTTCTGATGCATGTTATTCTTGCGGACAGCTTGGCCATATGATGCGGGATTGTCCTAACAGGGGAGGTGATGGTATGGCTCAGCCGACTGGATCTGTGTCTGCTTCTTCCTCATCAGTTCGACCTCCAACACGAGGTTTTTAGCAGTCAACAGGTCGTGGTAGAGGTAGAGGTGTAGTGCCGAGTTCGAGTGGTGGTCAAAATCGAACCTATGCTCTAGTAGGTCAACAGGATCTCGAGTCATCTCCAGATGTTGTTACAGGTATATTATCTATGTTTTCTTATGATGTATATGCGTTGATTGATCTGGGATCTACATTATCATATGTTACACCCTTTGTGGTTAATAAGTTTGGCATTGAACCTGAATTGATAAGTAAACCCCTTGCGGTATCTACTCCGATAGGAGATTTTGTGATTGCTAGAAGGGTATATAGAGGTTGCACTGTGATGATTTGTAGTCGTCAAACCTCGGCAAATTTATTTGAGTTAGAACTGGTTGATTTTGATGTGATAATGGGAATGGACTGGTTGGCCTCATGCCATGCAAATGTTGACTGTCGTACAAAGATGGTTAGGTTTCAATTTCCTGGTGAACCCATCATTGAATGGAAAGGGAATATTGCTACACCAAAAGGTAGGTTTATTTCCTATCTTAAGGCAAGGAAAATGATCTCAAAAGGTTACATTTATCATTTCGTTCGCGTTAGGGATGCGGAGGCAAAACCGCCTACTTTACAATCAATCCCCATGGTCAACGAATTCCCAGATGTTTTCCCAGATGAACTCCCAGGCCTTCCTCCTGAAAGGGAGATTGAGTTTAGCATTGATGTGTTGCCTGACACTCAACCGATCTCTATCCCTCCATACAGAATAGCCCCGGCAGAGTTGCGAGAGTTGAAGGTGCAGTTGAAGGACTTACTGGATAAGGGCTTCATTAGGCCTAGCACTTCACCTTGGGGTGCACCAGTCCTATTCGTGCGGAAGAAAGATGGGTCGTTACAGATGTGTATCGACTATCGACAGTTGAATAAGTTTACTATAAAGAACAAGTATCCACTTCCAAGAATTGATGACCTGTTTGACCAACTCCAGGGTACCAAGTATTTCTCCATGATTGATTTACGTTCAGGGTACCATCAGGTGAGGGTTAAGGAGAAGGATATTCCAAAGATGGCCTTCCGGACAAGATACGGGCACTTTGAGTTCTTGGTGATGTCGTTCGGGCTAACAAATGCCCCAGCAGCTTTTATAGATCTCATGAATACTATATTTAGGCCCTATCTTGATGTGTTCGTGATTGTATTCATTGATGACATTCTAGTATATTCTTGTTCGGAGACGGAACATCGGGCCACTTGTAGATAGTATTACAGACACTTCAGGATCGTAAGTTATATGCTAAGCTCTCCAAATGTGAATTTTGGCTGAACTCAGTAGCGTTCCTTGGCCATGTGATATCTGACGAGGGTATTAGTGTCGACACTCAGAAGATCGATGCAGTAAAGAATTGGCCGAGACCTACAACACCATCAGAAGTCCGCAGCTTCCTAGGGCTAGCAGGATATTATAGGCGGTTTGTGAAAGGGTTTTCCTCTATATCATCACCATTGACTAAGTTAACATAGAAAGCTACCAAGTTCTAGTGGTCTGACACTTGTGAACGTAGTTTTCAGGAGCTGAAGAATCGATTGACATCCGCACCAGTGCTCACTCTCACTGAAGGAACAGAAGGTTATGTGGTATATTGTGATGCCTCAGGTATAGGTTTGGGGTGCGTATTGATGCAGCATGGGAAGGTGATTGCTTATGCATCAAGACAATTGAAGAAGCATGAAAAGAATTATCCAACCCATGATTTGGAATTGGCTGCAGTAATATATGCTTTGAAGATATGGCGACACTACTTATACGGCATCCATGTTGACATCTACACAGATCCCAGGAGTTTACAATACATCTTCAAGCAGAAAGAGTTGAATTTGAGGCAGTGTAGATGGCTTGAATTACTGAAAGACTACGACATCGAGATATTGTATCATCCCGGTAAAACCAATGTTGTGGCAGATGCTCTCAGCCGTAAATCAATGGGAAGCTTAGTACATATTTAGGCAGGTAGAAGGGGGTTGACTAAAGAGCTTCATCAGCTAGCCAATATAAGAATCAGATTGTTAGACTCTAATGACGGAGGTGTTACTGTATAGAATATATCAGAATCATCTTTGGTAGCTGAGGTAAAAGCACGGCAATATAAAGATCCTATCTTAGTACGATTAAGAGAGAGCATTCAGCAGTGTAAAAGTATGGCTTTTGAGATCGGAAGAGATGGGGCACTGAGATACCAGGGCCGATTATGTGTGCCTAATGTGGCAGGGTTGCGAGAGAAGATTATGAACGAGATTCATCAATCCCGATATTCCATCCATCCCGGCTCGACAAAAATGTATCATGATGTAAAGGAGCAATATTGGTGGAATAACATGAAGAAGTCTATTGCAGAATTTGTAGCCCAGTGTCCCAATTGTCAACAAGTAAAGATAGAACATCAGAAACTCGGTGGATTGCTTCAGAATATAGAGATTCCGACCTGGAAATGGGAGGTGATTAATATGGACTTCATTATTGGATTACCTCGCACTTATCATAAGTTTGACTCCATCTGGGTGATAATTGATCGACTTACAAAATGTGCCCATTTTCTACCAGTTAAGACAACTTACACGGCTGAAGATTATGTGAAGTTGTATATCAAGGAGATTGTTAGGCTTTATGGTGTGCCGGTATATATTATATCAGACTGAGGAGCTCAATTTACAGCTAACTTTTGGAGGTCTTTTCAGAAGGGTTTAGGCACACAAGTGAATCTCAGCACTGCATTTCATCTACAGACTGACGGACAGGCTGAACGTACCATTCAGACACTGGAAGATATGCTACGAGCATGTGTTCTAGATTTTAAGGGAAATTGGGATGACCATCTTCCACTCATAGAATTCGCCTATTATAATAGCTACCATTCCATTATTAAAATGGCCCCATACGAGGCACTATACGGGAGAAGATGTAGATCACCAGTTGGATGGTTCGAAATAGGTAAAACAGAATTATATGGGCCAGGTTTGATTCACCAAGCTATTGAGAAAGTGAAAGTGATACAGGAGCGATTGAGGACGGCACAAAGAAGGCAAAAATCTTATTCCGATGTCCGACGTCGTGATCTGGAGTTTGAGGTTGGTGATTGGGTTTTCCTGAGGATCTCACCAATGAAGGGTATTATGCGTTTTGGGAAGAAAGGTAAGCTGAGTCCAAGGTATATTGGGCCGTATAAAATTCTTCGACGGATTAGACAGGTTGCTTATGAGTTAGAATTGCCATCCGAATTGGAATTTGTCCACCCGATATTCCATGTATCTATGTTGAGGAAATGTATTAGAGACCCTTCTCGAGTCATCCCTATCAAAGATCTATAGGTTACAGAGGACCTATCATATGAAGAAGTGCCAGTGGCTATATTAGATCGACAAGTCCGCAAGTTGAGAACAAAATATGTAGCTTCAGTCAAAGTATTGTGGAGGAACAAGGATATGGAAGAAATAACATGGGAAGCAGAAGAGGAGATGAAGTTTAAATACCCTTACCTATTCCAGAATGAAGATAACAAAGATGCTAGTGGAACACATGATACATTGGAAGGTAAAATGACTCTATGAGGTAAGCAATACTCTTCCTTAATACAAAATGGCGATATGCAGATAATGTACATGTCCATAATGCTTTTCATACTCTTGTAAGGCCATACATTTAGTTAATCGCTTGCAAGTTTGTCCTCTATTTATGGGAGAAACTTGACCGGAATCCACGATGATTTAAACTCCCCATGAACCCTTACATTCGAGGACGAATGTTCCTAAGGGGGGAAGGGTGTTACAACCCATATCCACATGCGTTAGTTCATGACATATATTAGTTAACATAAATCCAATAAGGAATTACCTTTGAGATGATAAGAAGTTAATCCTACTGGTCTTAAGTGATACAAGGGTGTATAAGGGTGATTAACAAGTATTAGAAGTTAAACGAATCAAGGATGTTGTAACTCGTATTTTCAAGTAAACCTAAAGGTTCTTAATACACTCAAGAGGTCATGTATTAAGGTATTTGAATCATATAATATCCGTATTATAAGTCTTGAAGTCAACCGAGTTGTGAAACAAAAGTCGACAAACGTTGTCGCAACTTAGGTTCATACTTTTACTTAAACAGTAGGTCAAATGTTTCTAAGCTTTTCTCCCAATTTACAATGAATTACGGGGTGATCTACCCACAAATTAAATATCTATGAGTCTAGTTTCCAACTCATTAAATCGTTTGTAAATACGATCTCGGAGTATAGAGATATTCATATTTTCGCAAGCCTGCGCAGATTGGTAGATGACAAGTAGGTGCATCACCTACTTGCCAAAATGATAGGACAAAATTAAAAGACCTAAGTCGGCCAAGAGAGGAATTTTAAGGGGTTATGAACTTAGTTATTTCATCCATATTTCAGACCCTCAAAACCAAAGTTAACCCCTGCAACTCCTCCCCAAAAATCCCACACAAACCCTAATCGATTTTCCCTCTCTTTCAAGTTCTATTTGAAGGTAAAACCTAGAGTTTGAAGAACCAAGGGAAGGGCTGAGTTATCCAACAAGTAAGGTAAGTTACTGCCATCTTTCATACATTTTTCTCTGCTATGAATTCATGGTAATTCGTTCTATACATGTAAGAACTCACAGGACGGTGATCGGAAGCCGTGAGTTTGAGTTATTCACTTGTAGCGGACTGTTTTGTGTTGCTATTGGGCTGCGTGTTTTACTACTATTTTGTGGAGTTTTGGAGGCGGAAGGGTGTGGAGGAACACCATATATATGTAGGGTTGTGGACTGATAGTTATTCGTAACATTTCCGGGCCGTTTGACACGACTACGGTGGTCGTTAAATGTATGATGTAATTAGGTTGTGCGTGGACTATTTTGAGAGGCTCAATATGTTTATTATTGATGTTGTTTAGGCTGTTTGGTGATTGTTTTGAATGGTGTGAAGTCATATATATAGGGGAGGTGCTGTCTGTTTCAACGTAAAATAGGTTGTGGTCGATACATAATAGTTTTGACGTTTAAATGATAACGATAGTATCGTTTCTCTTATTGTAGACTAAGGAGTTGTGACAATTGCATAGCTTGTGATTGGGGCAGTATATACAAGGTATGTGAGGATATCCCTTTTCTTCTTTTGCACAACTCCGATTGTACATAATGTAATGAACGAGCTTCCAAAGATACTCTACTCTTAGAAGCTAGCAGTACTTACATTACTTTCCCTCTTATGGAACGATTGATATTAATGTTGCTTCTCTTATTCTTATGTTATCAATGTTGTTGGTACTTTCTTATTCTTATAAGGTTCGTAATGAAGAGTTGGTCCTAATAACATGTACAGAGGATACCGACCTTACGTCACTCTGAAAGGTTTAGAATGTGATTCCATGAGCCGGGTACGATTCTACCGAGCCTTATAATGGCCGGGTACATTTTTACCGAGCCTATTATGGCCGGGTACGATATGATGATGATGCCCACAGAGGCGCATGTTTTAAAAGTTTATGTATACATACATATGTATCATGCATTGCATGTCAGTAGCCTTCAAAGGTACTCAGATGTTCCAGGTTGTATATTCTCTATCCCTGCTTACATTACTGTTCATATTTATGGTTCCCTGCCTTACATACTCAGTATTTTATTCGTACTGACGTTCTTTTGTTTGTGGACGCTGCATGTCGTGTTGCAGGTCCTGATAGACAGGCAGGTGCAGCTCCCCCACCACAGTAGGTTGTCCAGTTCAGCGGTGATTGGCAAGATCCCTTCTCCGGACTTGTCGCGGTCTTGGTATGCATTTTTTGTTATAGACATTATGGGTATGTCGGGGCCCTGTTCCGGCTATATTGCAGCATTTATTTTCCTTTAGAGGCTCATAGATAGGTGTCGACTCATGTATAGTTTAGTATGCCTTGTCGGCTGGTTTTTGTTGTATAGTCTTTCATGGTAGCATGGTAGCTCGTACCATATATATATATATATATAGTTTCTTGATTGTCTGGTCATCCCATGTTATGTATGTTCATGCCATCATATTTTATGGTTGGTTGTCCATGATCCATGTCTACCATTTATATTGATCTCGTCAGCCCTAAAAGCTAATAAAGAAGATTAGATGAAATGTACGTTGGTGCTCGGCAAGTATGGTCGGGTGCTAGTCATGGCCCTCCGGTTTGGGTCGTGACACATGGCTGGAAAGCCGCCCATGACATTCTCCCCCACCTGAGTTTGTGACGTCCTCGGCGCCTTACTTGCAAGATAATCTTCAACTAGGCTCTTGTAAGCTTTGAGGTTTGTTCCCCTCTCCCAAGTGTTCTCCTCTGTATCACAACCCTGCCATTTCACCAAGCACTCTTGGTGATCTTTCCTTGAGGCATGAATCACTCTATTATCAAGGATAGCTTCAACACGCCTTTTTCCGATTGAATTGGGACCTCGAATACTGGGTATTGTGAGCTGGCTCCGTTAAGGATCCTCCGTGTCTTCCCGAAAAGGTTTCAGGAGACTGACATGGAAGACAGGATAAATTTTCCACCAAGCTGGGGTATACACCCAGTATGCAGCTTTCCCAATGCGCCTTTAAATGGACAAGGGTCCAATGTATTTTTGCAATAGGCGAGGGTCATGGACCCCCGCAAATAAGTACCGCTTTGGAATTTTGACCATCACTTTGTCTCCTACTTGGTATTCAATAAAGCGACGATTCTGATCAGCATGCCTCTTCATCCACTTTTGATCCTTGACAAGATAGCTCCGCACTATCTCCAAATTTCGTTTCCACTCTTTTGAGAAGCTAGCAACTCGAGGAGATTTAGACATATTTGGTGCATTGATTGTGTGTGGGAGTAGCGGTTGTTGTCCGGTAACAATTTCAAAAGCGCTTTTGTTTGTGCTAGAGCTCTTTTGTGAATTGAAACACAGTTGAGCAGCATCCAAAAGCTTCACCCAATTTTTCTACGATCCAGTTACAAAGTGGCGGAGATATTCCTCCAACATACTATTGAACCGCTCTATCTGGCCATCAGATTGCGGATGAAAACTTGAGCTGTGACTCAGCTTTGACCCAAGGCACTTAAAGAGTAGGGTCCAAAAGTTGCTAGTGAAACGTGAGTCGCGATCACTAACAATGTCTTGGGGCATGCCCCAATATTTGACGACATGAGAGAAGAAGAGTCGAGTTGTATCTTCTGCTAATATATATTGTGGGGCAGAAATAAAGGTAGCGTACTTGGAAAACCGATCTACCACAACCAAGATAGTTGTGAGATCTCCGACCTTGGGCAATCCGGTGATGAAATCCAAGGAAACGCGTTCCCAAGGTCTCTTTGGGACAACTAGTGGTTCCAAGAGTCCTGCTTGTGTCAAGCGGTTCGACTTATTCTTCTGGCAAACTAGACAAGTCTTCACATACTGAGCGACGTCATCGGCCATTTCAGGCCAATAATATGCACGGCGAAGTAACGCTATGGTGCGTTCCTCATCGGGATGGCCGACCCATAGAGTATCATGACATTCCGCCAGAAGAGTCCTTCACATATCTCCTCCTTTAGGAACATAAAGTTGGTTCCCTTTCACTTTCAGGAAACTATCTTCCATGTAGAATTGGCGAGTCTTTCCCTGTCCTACCAAATCAACCAAATACTATGCAGCAGGATCCTTGATGAGTAGATCCTATAGCCGGTCCTTGATGGAGGTGGCTACTTCGCTCACCCTTAGGGTGGCTACGCACACCGATGCTAGATCAGCTATCCAACTGAGTGCATCAGCAACATGATTGGTCTTCCCACTTCGGTACTCCAGGTTGAAGTGGAATTCAGCTAGGAGTTCCTGCCACCTAGCTTGTCGACCATTCAACTTCGGCTGGGTCATGAAATGGCTAACAGCTATGTTGTCTGTCTTGACCACGAACGGGGTCCCCAACAGATAGTGCCTCCAAAGGAGTAAGCAGTGGACCACAACCAATAATTCTTTCTCATAGGCGTCATAGCGTCGCTCTGCATCCTTCATATTCCGACTCTTGTACGCTACAGGATGCCCTTCTTGTAGCAAGACTCCGCCGAGGGCATAGTCGGATGCATCTGTTTGTACTTCAAATGGCTTGGCCAGCTCAGGGAGGGCCAAGACGGGGCTACTAGACATAGTCGCTTTCAATGCGTTGAAGGCCTCCGCTCGCCTGGGTCCCCATTCCCAAGGCGTGACCTTCTTAAGGAGTTCTGTCAATGGTATTGTAATGAGGGAGTAGTTTTTCAGAAATCACCGATAGAAATTGCATAGACCAAGGAACGCCCTCAAGGCGTGGATATCCTTAGGCGACGACCAATCTGTGATTGCCTGAATCTTCTGTTGGTCCATCTTGATCCGCCCTTCCTCGATGACATGTCCGAGGAAGTCAATTTGCTTTTGAGCAAAGGAGCACTTAGATAGCTTCGCATATAATTCATGCTCCCACAATCGAGCTAGGACTTTCCGCAAGTGGTTCAGGTGTTCCTCCGATGTTTGGCTATATACCACAATGTCATCACAGTAGACCACCACAAATTCATCAATGTACTCTCGAAAGACTTGGTTCATCAAGGTGCAAAATGTAGCTGGGGCATTAGTCAAGCCGAATGGCATAACCAGGAAGTCGTACGACCCATATATTGTCATATAAGTCATCTTGTGTTCATCACCCTCTGCAATCCAAACTTTCCAATAACCTGTCTTCAGGTCTATCTTGGTTACTACCGTCGCACCACCCAGTCTATCGAACAAGTCTTCCATTAGTGGAATAAGGTACTTGTTCTTCATCGTGATTTTGTTTAGAGCCCGATTGTCCACACAGAGTTGCAGGTTGCCATCATGTTTCTTTTGGAATAGCATAGGGGACCCGTATGGGGATTTTGAGGGAACGATGATCCCTGTGTCTAGCATTTTCGTCAATTGTCTCTGAAGCTCGGTGAGTTCGGGTTGTGACATTCTGTAAGGCACCCGGGCGGGTGGCTTCGCGCCTGGCACCAGCTCAATTTCATGGTCCACAGTGCGCCTAGGCGGTAGTCGCTTTGGCATGTCTTGTGGCATGACATCTTCAAACTCCAGTAGTAGCTCCTTCACGGGCTCGGGAATGGGACTCGTAGAGCGTTCTACATCTTCAATACAGAGGGTTTCCAGGAACGTAGGTTCATGTCTTTTGACCCCTTTCTTCAACTGCAAGGCCGAGATGTTCTTAATGGCCATCTTCATGGGCATGCACGGGATAATGCAGGGCTTGGTCCCATTTGCTCCCATAATCAGTAACATGTCAGCATACGGTACAGGCATGGTGTTGGTTTGCCTCAAGAATTCCAATCCAACTATCAACTTGAAGTCATTTATGATCACCACGCGCAGGTTGAATTTTCCTTCGTAAGGGCCAACTTCACTGGTACCTTTTTGGCTATCCCACCCACTGGCTGAGGAGGTGAGTTGATAGCCTTGACACTACCTCTGCCCTTCTCTACAACTAGACCAAGGTGCTCCACCTGAGTCGAGGCTAAGTAGTTGTGGGTAGCACCCGTGTCTATTATCGCCCAAATGGGTTTGCCATTTACCTTCATATCAACGAACATTAATGTCCTCTCTTGTTTAGGAGGATTTCTATTATCCGCCTTCTTTCTCCCTTTCTTGGTGCTTGGGCAGGGGTCCTTCTTCTTACAGATGCCAGCACTGGTTCCCGCTAAGGCCTCAGAAAAGGAGCCAACAATTGCATTTAAGGCACCTACTGGTTCGGTCTAGTCTGCCTCGTCGTCATCTGTCCCATCATCAAAGGCTTGATGGGCGTTCATTTGTGCAAGTGGACACTCATTATTCCAATGTGGTCCGCTGCAATGACGGCATCCTGAATGAGGCTTTCTCCCCTGGTCATTGTTGTTTGACGCAACACTATTGCTATCTGAGAAGGGAGCCTTAGATTTGATTGCACTCCGATCTCCCCCACTTCTGCTAGGGCCACTATTGCTAGGTTGCCCCCCTTTGAATCCCGCTCGGGTAGGCGGCTGAGACATATCCTTTCGAGCTTCCACTTGATAGTCCCCAAGGCATTCAGCTGCTTGGATAGCCTTGAGTAGGGTATCTACCCTTTGTCTTTGCAGTTCCATATGGGCATAAGGTTTCAACCCTTCTAGGAAGGTGAAGAGCTTGCCTTTGTCCCTCATGTCACGTATATTTAGCATGAGCGCGGAGAATTCCTACACGTAGTCCCGCACTGACTTGGTCTGGCGGAGCTCCCATAGCTTTCTCATTGCATTGTATTCAACATTTTCGGGGAAGAACTGTAGGCGTATGGCTGCCTTTAGTTCTACCCATGTCTTGAAAGCATCTTCATCGGCCTTGATGGCTTCGTACTTCACCCGCCACCAGAGTTTAGCATCACCCTGAAGATACATGGCAGCAGTGTCTACCTTCTTAGCTTCTTCTAGGCCCCCAACAACATCGAAGTACTGTTCGATGTCAAAGATGAAGTTTTCCACTTCCTTGGCATTCCTAACTCCACTGTATGGCTTTGGCTCAGGAATTTTTAGTTTTTGTGTCGCAGAAGCGGGGTTCGCAGCGCCCCCGATTTGGTTTCCACCGCCTCAAAGCAGGCCCTGTAAAGCAACATTGACAACATTGAGCTTGTCTGTCAAGTCGTCAATAGTTTTTTGCATGGCAGTCACTATGTCTGCCTCTTGTGCCCTGTAAGCTAAATCCTCGGCACGCTCCTGTTGGAGTCCCTCGAATTTGCCAAAAATTTCGATTGCCTCTATGGCTGCCATTTACCGGTCTCCCTCGGAGTCGCGACTGATGTTTTCTATGTCAACTTCGGCCTGGAGCACCCTGCGGTCCAGGTCGTCCAACCTTTGCCCTAGGCTGGTTTTTAGTTCAGGCACCGTATTCACAATGGGTAGTAATACGTCAACCGTCTGTTCAAGGGCTGCAATGCGGTCCCCATGATTCATTATGGTCAGAAATGGTGGTAATGGCAATGCATTCCCTCGTCTGATGTCGGGCCTAGGCTCTAATACCAACTGTTATGCTGCGCCTTCCTGAGATTCCTTGGGAGGGCGACGTAAGGCTAAGCAACTGATGTTAGTGCAGTTACTATCCGCCAACTGAGGTCCCCTCCGTACGCTAGACTAGATTGTCAGTGCCGTACAGGAAAACCAATGTCAAGAGCAATTGAGAGAATATAAATGAGAATTGAGAATGAAAGAAAGCTTGATTGCATTAATGAAAGCTATTACAGAAAGGCAACGTGATGTCGAGGGGGAGAGACACCAGTACAGAGAATTGTTTTCTTGCTAGAAAGTTTGATTACTTGATCCCCCCTAATAATGCTTAAGAAAATAAATCAAAATTACAAGACTAGACTTGATTAAGCTAGAGAAACATAATGGAAATACATGGAATAAAACTACTCTATATTTACAATGAAAATGACTTAGTTTTCTACAAAGCAGAAATAGGTCCATTGTCAGTAGCATAGTCTTTGGCATCGGGGTCTGCGTTAAATAAATAATTCTTTCTCCGACAGTAAGTCCCAAATCAATTTCCATCATTGAATCATTTAACCTCTGAAGCCAGTAAAAATGATATCAAGTATAATTGGGCTCCAAATATTATTACGCACGAATTATGCGAGGACTTGTAGCCCGATCCAAAATACATATACATATACTGTGTGCACTGCCGAGGGTCGAACGACACGAACCATAGATGCATCTATTAACCTGCCGAGGCGAACGGCCTGCTCCTATGAGAGCAGTGGAATTTACCTCGCTTGCGGAATATACTTGCGACTCGAGTGAACATATATTTCTCAAAGTTATCATAATATTCCTCAATTCTTTCCAAAAATAAGAAATTCAAACTGAAAATTTTTAAATCTTGAAATCCTCAATCTCAACTCTATTCAAGGCAAATAATAAGCATAATCAAATAACAGTGTCAACAACGCATGATGTAAACCTAAGACTACCCAAACATAAGCATAATTAGTAGCTACGTACAGACTCCCGTCACCTCGTGCGTACATAGCCCCCACAAATAGAAGCATATATTAATTTAATTCACCTATGGGGTTAATTCCCTTTTACAAGGTTAGAAAAGAGATTTACCTCGTCTCAAAGCTTACTTTCCGGTCCACGATTATGCTTTAAACCCTCAATTCGTTACCAAATGACTCGAAACTAGTCAAATATTATATAAAATAGTCAATACATGTTCAAAAGTTCATATCCCAACTATTAAAGTGATTACCCAACCTCAAGTGGGAAATGAGGGAAATAAAGCTAAGTCCAGCATTGAAAGCTGTTGCTCAGGTCGCAGGTGTCGCATTTGCGACATCTTGTTCGCAAATACGAAGGCTGACCATCTCTGCCATGGTTGCAAATGCAATGCGACACCTTGTTCGCAAATGTGAAGGCTGGCCATTTCTGCCATGGTCGCAAATGCGAAAAAAGCAATTCGCAAAAGCGGCAAAATCTTCGCAAATGCGAACTCCACGATGACTTCCCATCTTTGAAATGCGAAAGGTTCTTCGCAAATGCGATCAAAACTTCGCATTTGCGAGACCTGCAACACCAACCTAGAAACCAGAAAAAACTAAAGTCCTTCCACCCCCCTGAACGCGTCCGAAACTCATCCGAGCCCCCGGGGCTCCACACCAAACTTGCACACAAGTCTAAAAATATCATACGAACTCATTCACGCGATCAAAATACCGAAATAACATCTAGAATCACTAATCGGATGCCAAAACGCATGGATTAACTCATGAAACTCAAAAACTTCTAAAAATACTTCCGCGTGTCCGATTCCTATCAATCAACTCGGAATGATGCCAAATTTTGCGTGCAAGTCATAAACGATATTACGGAACTATTCTCGATCTCGGAATCCCAATTGGACCTCGATAATACCAAAGCCAACTTCAAACCAAATTCAAAGAATCTTAAACCTTTCAAAGAGCCAACTTTCACTATTAGCCACTGAAATGCTCCCGGATCGTCCAAAATTGATCCGAACACAAGTCCAAGTTCGAAATCATCATACGAATCTATTGAAACGGTCAAATTTTTATTCCGAGGTCGTTTACACAAAACATTGATCGAAGTCAAACTTAACTTTTTAAAGCCAAACCATGGAACCGAGTGTTTCGATTTCAACCTGAACCTTCCCAAATCTCGAATTGACCATCCCCGTAAGTCATAAAATAGTAAAAGCATATATGAGGAGTCTTATTTAGAAGAACATGATTCTAAAAAGCAAAACGATCGATCGGATCGTTACAAAAGGTATATTACCAGCCGGTCTAGCAAGCATTCATTCGGACACATTTGCCGATATGTTTGAACTTGGGACACCTAATATATTTGAACCTGGGACACCCAAATTAGTAAATGTATTAGCTTTTTTTTGTTATTAAAAAAATCTTAGTTCCTCTTGAAATCAACAAGCATCAAATACTTTTTCAAACAGGAAAAATATCAGATTGAAAAATCATGAAAAATCATTATTAATTGAACTTTCTCAAAAAATTTGTGCGTGAAATGAGAATTACAAATGCAAGCAATAGTTTCCCTTTAGCATTTTTGGACTCCTTAAATTAGTAAAAATAAGCATTTTTCAGTGGAAGCAAAGAAGAAAGAGATTTTTATCTTTTTCTTATTTTCATTTTTGTTAAAAAAATAATGATCAAAATATCTTACCTGAGACTTTATAAATACATTTTGAGTAGATCGCTGGTTTTCAGCTTTAACTATGTGAGTGTCCAATGCCAAGGCCCAACTTGGTTCCAACAGCCCGACAGCCTCCCAATTTTTCTTTTTTTGAAATTTTCTATCCATTGGCCAACGTCTAAATTTTCAAAAATAGCCGATGGCAATAGTCGAAAAGGACCACTTTTTGCCTCCTACACCTTAAAATTTTATTCTAATCCCAAGTTTATTAAATTATACGTTGGACCTAATTTTAATTATAAATGCCCTCCATTATTCTTTATTTTATTCACAATTCTCTAATTCTATCATTCTCTCTATTATTGTCTCTATTTTTTTCACAATCATCTAAGTTTTAAATGTTTTGGCAAATATTTGGACCAAGTTTAAAGCTTTAAATTGATTCTTCAAGTATTTGGAGTAAATATTTGTGCAAATTCTTCATGTTTCATTATTTAATTAACGGTACACTCGTTTCATCTCTTAATTTTCGATTTTTGTATTTAAATTATTATACCCAACTTTTTTTCAAAATATGTAATAAGGTGATAGTTCGAGTAGTAATCCCTCTTCATAAAACAAGAAAACGTATAGAGGATTACACTCATGTTGATAAAACTTTCTTTAGACAACCCCCAACTTTTATGATATTAATTCGGAGTAGCCACTATATAATTAATGAGATAGAACGAGCCTAATGAGTCGTCTCGTTTATTTTTGTTCAGATAAGGCCCGATCCCTTTTATCCCTTTAACTTTTCGTCCCCACCCGCTAAAATCGCACTGTTCCGTTGGACAACCTAAGCTTTTAACATCGCCAAAAATAGAATTCGTCTAGTTGGAAAAACTAAATATAACAAAACTACTGAAATATACATAAAACTTGATAGGGCGAGGAATAAAATCAATCACTTTATCTTTTAACTTCATTTCGACTAGTGTAGCTGTGCAAGGAGCCCAAGAACATTTGATCAAATGTATTTGTGCCACGTTGTGCAATCAAACATATACTATTTTACTGTATTTTTCAAATAAATAAGTCAATAACCATACAATTAGCTAGTCACATCAGCTCTTTTTGAAATTAATAATTACAATACCAAAAATAAACTTTAAAAGATATATACACATTTTTAAAGATTTTATCATTTCTCACTTAGGAAGATGCTAAGTACTTAAATAAACTAGTTTTGAAAAGTATACATTTTAGGTGATTATGGACTAAATGGAGTTACACTAACCTTTCTCACAAGACAAACAAGTTATATTGGAAATTCGAGAGGAAAAATAATTACGTAAAAGATTACTTGTTTATATTATGGAACGAGAAAGATTAAGCCAAATAATGTGAAAGAAACTCTTATATATGTTAATGGTCTTATTCCTTTAATATATATATTTTGTACCAGCAAACTTTTTTTATAACAACCAACAAGTAATACAACAAAACTAACGAAATCAAACGAAACTAAACAATTGTATCTCACAATTTCAACTTTTCTATATCCATTTTTATTGATTTACTTAGTTATTCACAACTCACTTTATGTCTTATGCTAACCTCGTTTGACATTTTAATATTTCAAGTGATGCGCATATTGTCGTAATAACTTTAATTATGTTAAAATCTAAATAAGTACTTATTAAAATATTTTAAAATTATTATCTAATGAATTTTAATTTTAGTAGCAAAAAGACATCATAACCAAAATAATTTTGTTATAGTAACAAAACATAATTGTTATAATGAAAGATTGAAAGTATATATGATTGAACAGATCTCCTATGGTCGCTTACACTTCGAATAGCAAAACGTAATCCCAAAAATATCTCCTATATTATTTTTACAGATCTCATATTTTTTTACTGATCTTTTGTGAAGAATTCATCAAACCTAAATGTGATAGACCCAAAAGGTCATCACTTGTTTTAGAAATAAATTCTGCATTCCGAAGTCTTAAAAAGATCTTTCAGCATCACCTTAAACAGTCCGGGCGCGTAGCCGGAAAGCCATTATGTGAAAATCTGTGAAAAATAATGAATTTTGACTTGTAAAAAGGAATTTAAGTTGACTTCGGTCAATATTTTAGGTAAAGGGACCTGGACCCGTGATTTGACGGTCCCGGAGGGTCCGTAGAAAAATATGGGATTTGGGCGTATGCCCGAAATTGAATTCCGATGTCCCAAGCCCGAGAAATGAATTTTTTAAAGAAAATTATTTTCTAGAATATTTATGAGTTTTTGGAAATGAAATGTGTTTAAAACTTGATGGTATCGGTCCCGCATTTTAGTTTCGGAGCCCGGTACAGGTCTTACATGTGATTTAAGATGAGTCTGTGAAATTTGGTAAGAAACGGACTTGAAATGACGTGAATCGGACCGTATTTGAGAAAATTAAAAAAAAATTAAAGTTCTTAAGTGATTTCATGATTTTGATGCTAAATTCGTAGTTGTTGATGTTATTTTGGCGATTTGATCGCACGAGCAGGTCCGTAGGGTATTTTTGAGATAGTGTGCATGTTTGATTTGGAGCCACGAAGACTCGAGTGAGTTTCAGATAGGTCTTAGAAGGTTTTTGAACTTGGGAAAATTGCAGAAACTGTTGTTCTCATGCACAGGCCTTCTGTGCTTCGCGATCGGGAAGCCCTTCACGCGATCGCGAAAGGGAAAATTGCGCAGGGAAGGATTTGTTCAATGCAAACGCAAGGTAAGGGACGCAAATGCAGAGCACTGGGGGGTTGCTCTACGCGAACACGACCCATTTCCCGCGAACGCGTAGTGTAAATGGGGGGATGGTCTGGGAAGTGATCATTCCTCTATGCGAACGCGTTCACAGGCCCGCGAACGCGAAGGTCAGAGGGGACAACCCTTCGCGAACGCGTAAGAGGACTCGCGATCGCGTAAGCTTGAGGAAGGCTGCTCTTCGCGAACGCGGCAGACCCATCGCAAATGCGATGAAGGTCTGCCCAGTGATTTTTAAACAGTAACAGAACATTTGGGATTAAACCCAAAATTCATAACTTCTTCTTCCAAACTCCAAATTGGGCGATTTATGAAAGAGAACTTCACCACAAATTCATAGGTATGTAATCTTAGACTCATTTTCTTCAATTTGCATTAGCACCCATTAGATTTCTAGGCCTAAATCATGTTCTTAAGGGTAGAAAATTAGGAATTTGGGTAGAGATAGGGCTTTTTGTATCAATGGAATTTAGACCTCGTTTTGGGGTCGGATTTCGAAACTAATTACATATTCGGGCTCGTGGGTGAATGGGTGATTGGGTTTTGGTCCGAACCTCGTGTTTTGACCAAGCTGGCCCGGGGTCGATTTTTGACTTTTAGGAAGAATGATAGGAAATCTATAATTAAGCATTGGGTATGAATTCTTTAGCATTTATTGATATTGTTAAATCAATTTGGGCTAGATACGAGTTGTTCGGAGGCGAATTCTAAAGGAAAAGCGGTGTTTGACGCTTGAGTTGGCCATGAAAGTTCGAGGTAAGTGTTTGGTCTAACCTTAGCTTGAGGGATTAGGAGTTGAGTCTTATTTGCTACATGCTAATTGTGGAGTATGACGTATAGGCATGGTGACGAGTATCTATACGTTAGTGTCAAGCATGCCCGTGAGTCTTGTATTGTAATTGTTGTGACTCCGTAGTAGTTTATTGTGCTTCATATGAGGATTATCATTATCATTCCCTTGCCGGGATGTTGTTGACATATTATTGCTCCCTTGCCGGGATGTTATTGTTATAGTCTTGTTCCCTTGTCGGGGCGTTGTTGTTAAATTATTGTTCCCTTGCCGAGATTCTTTTATGATTGGTATTGATAAATAAAAAGGGAGCGGGTTGCACGCCTGCAGCGGTAATATATGAAATGGGAGCGGGTTGCATGCCTGCACCGGTAATATATAAAATGGGAGCGAGTTGCACGCCTGCAACGGTATTACATGTGTACTTGTTCCTTGTTTCCTTATCTTTTGCTGGTATTTTAGTTATGGCGTCCTTACATTTCTCCACTATTATTCAGTTGTTACCTGCTACTCCCCGCAGTATGTTTCCGCCGCCCAACTTTAGTTGTAATTATCTGCTTCTATTTTCGTTGTATATGATTTAACTACACAGGTTTATTTGGTAGTCTGGTCCTAGCCTCGTCACTACTTCGTCGAGGTTAGGCTAGGCACTTACCAGCACATGAGGTCGGTTGTGCTGATACTACACTTTGCACTGTGTGCAGATACTGATACCGGAGCGTTTGGACCGCAGTGAGGGCGCTGTCTTCAGTCCACACAGGCGATCCGAGATAGTCATGCAGGCGTCTGCGGGCTTTGGCGTCTCCTCCTATCTTTTTTCTTTCTGTTTTTACTTATTTAGAGATAGACTTATGTATTTCATTCAGACCTTGTTTGTAGTATTCTTGGACAGTCCATGACTTGTGATACCAAATTTTGGGCAGTATTGTACTTTAAATTATGTAGCAGTGTTTGGTTGGAATATTAAGTTTCGGCTTCCGTATTTCCGATTGTTTAATCTTATTCCGTTGTTTAATCACTTAGTATTTTACATTGTTTAATATATTTAAATAAAAAGGGAGATGAATTTGCAATATTCGCCTTGCCTAACTTCCACGAGTAAGCGCCATCACGACTCTCGAGAGCGAGAAATCCGGATCGTGACACTAAATCACATTTGTAAAAAGTTACAAACCAAAATCTTTCATATTCTTCTTACTTTTTGTAATATAAACTAGTACTGATTTAGTTCAAGTTGCAGAACCACCTTCCAAAGACACCTAATTAAACTGCATATGATGTCAGAATTTTTCTTACTAATGTATGTGTATGGCCCGATATAGTTAAACCCGTAATTAATATTTAATAATGATTAAATCTCGTTCGTTAAATCAGTTACTTGATAGATGTATCAGATTAAGTCATGATCTTTATAAATTGGTGCTTTCTCCATACATTAGAGTTACTATATTTCATGTTCTCTTGTCTCCATTACTAAAATGACAGTAATAAAAATTATGGCAAAGGGCGAGAAACCAATTCAGATGTAAGACTTACATTGATTGTTTACAATCACATCTTTCACACATATATGTTTCTGTATTGTTTTTCTGTAAAAGTATTATGTTCAAGATTCTGATACTATTATTAATTTATCGCACAATATGATTATTTATATGTTTAAAGTTTATGTGTAATGTTGTATCATAGCCTAATATTTAAACTCATAATCTTTATTACGAAAGTAATTAGAAATCAATAACGAGAATGATCCTTACGCTTGATTTCATATCAAATAATTCCCGATATTAATGGGTAAAGTGTGAAATAGAAAATTGATTTTTAACTCACTTTTTTTGTCAAATTTTACGTTGAATTTTGTGCATAATTAAAAACTATTGTTATGGGCTTTAAAGATCTAATTGGTTTCTTATGATTTAATATGAATACATATGCCTTATTTCTAATGAAGAGTACTTACGTCGACAATGTATTGATTTTCTATTAGGGTTGTTTGTCTGTTTATATAATACTTTAAAATAACATATATAATGAAGAAGTAAATTAACGGCAACTTTGGATTTTGATATAAAACCTTCAATTAATTTTAGGGAAAATTACACCACATATCAAACATATATATATTGTTTTTATCATTAGTAACTATAACTTCAGCAAATTACCATTCACGATTATATTTAAATTTTATAGCAAATTTATGTGATAAGAGATCAATTATTTTGAACTGAAACAAGAGAGCAACAAGCTCTCGTAAGTTAGTTGGTTAGAGCGCCCACTTAATAAGCAAAGGTCTTTTGTTCGACTCTCAAAGGGAGCATTTTATTTATCAATATTTATGTACTTCGCCTTGGGCGCAACGAATATAGTCGATACAAGTTGTATCCTTTATATACACCCTGTATTTTGCCTTGGTTATATTCGTTGCGCGAACCATTACAACTGATACAGGTTGTATTTGTTGCGGGCAAGAATACAGTCGATACATGTTGTATTCGGTATGCGTGCAAGTGATACAAGATGGTAACAATTGGACAATAGCTACGAACAGTAAATAGACAAATTATAATTAATAGGCTCTAAATTATACTAGTATTTTATGAAAATTTCTATTAATTTTACCATTGGTTTGTGGTCCACCAAACATATTCTGTAGCCCACCAAAGATATTCTGTCACAACGTTTGAGGCCCATTATGAGAGGATTGTAAGTTAATTTTGCCATGAGTTATTTAATTCACGTAGAATTAAAGGGAGAAATTCAAAAATAGCCAGATTTATAATTGGTCGTTCAAAAATAGCCCAATTTTAAAAGTAATCGAAATTTAGCCACTTTTCATGTAAAAATAAATTTGAGGAAAAATACTGTTCAAAACCCGAAAAATACACCAGTATATTATACTGGAGTTCCAGTCTGGAACTCCAGCATATTATACTGGAGTTCCAGGATAAGTATGCTGAAACTCCAGCATAATATGATGGAGTTCCAGCATAAATACACTAGAACTCCAGCATAATATACTGGAGTTCCAGAATAATTGTCCAGTATAATATACTGAAGTTTGGAGCACCGGTGCTCCAGTCTCCAGTATATTATACTAGAGTCAGCAAAGTATATCGGTCCAGCATAATATGCTGGAGTTCATACACAAGTGCACCGAACTCCAGTATATTATGCTGGACCGGTCTCTGTTGCAGCAAAATAATGACTATTTTTCATTGACTTCGTAAACGCTGGCTATTTTTGAATGACCAGTCCGAAAACTGGCTATAATGTGCTATTTTTACAGAATTAAACTCATTACTATTTTGGTTCAGGCCATAAAGTAAATTGCTTAGGACTGTTTAAAATGATTAGAAGATTAAGTTGATAAACCCATTAATTGGTTATTTTATATATATATATATATATATATATATATATATATATATATATATATATATATATGTTTATATCAATATAGTTTGTTAGTCAGTTAAGTTAAGTGATCAAATTAGAATGTTTAAAATATATTCATACATAACATTTATGTTTATTTTATGCATGTATTATTGTTTACATGGTTTGTTAATCTCAATGTGACCAAACTAATTTTTTTTTTTAAAAAAAATACATAAAATTTTCTGACATTTATTTTATATGTGCATTTATATTTATAGACAAAATTCACGTCTTACGGTTCGAGTTTAAATTTTGGGATCGAAAATGCATGTCGCCATTTCTCCCTATTATGGGTTCGTCAAATATGGGCCTATTCATAAAGCGACGTCCTAATAACCCTGTCCATAAAACGTAGATTACTGGGTTCAATTGAAGCCATAACTTTTAATATAAAGTAAAAATTTATATGTAAAATTTTTTTAAATTACAAAAATAATAGATATGAACTCATAAATTTAAGAATATAATAGGTTTAATATTGAAACCTTAAAAGTTAAACCATAAAATTTAAATTTTGAATCCGCCTCTGACCGCAACCATGCAATTTATGTCTTAGATACTCCATTTGTGGTAAAAGTGTATTCCAAACCCCAAATGATGTAATTCTTTTTTTTTTTTGTCTGGATTTAACATTAACATACGCTTAACTCTGTCGAAAAGAAAATATCTGTCTTCATATATTGTGATGACCCAAAATGTCATCTTTAAATTAAATAATTATCTCGGTATTTTAAGACCTTGAAAAGTAGTATCAATAATTTTTCGACTTGCGTGCGCAGGTCGTATAATTTTCCGGAAGGTTTTTATGTGAAGAAAATGGATTAAATTGTGAACTAGAGCTTTAAAACTCAACTGAGTTGACTTCGGTCAACATTTTGAGCAAATGAACCCGGATAAAAGTTTTGACCATTCCGGTAGTCCGTATCGTGATTTGGGACTTGGTTATATGCCCGAAATCGAATTCGTAGGTCCCTAGATCAAATTATCGCCATTTAAAGGAATCTAGAAATCTAAGACTAAAGATTTCTTAAGTTTGACCGGAGATTTGACTTTTTGATATCGGGGTCGAAATCCAGTTCTGAAATTTTTGATAGCTTCGTTATATTATTTATGACTTGTGTGCAAAATTTGAAGTCAATCGGATTTGATTTGATAGGTTTTTGCATCGAATATAGAAGTTGAATGTTCTTAGTTTCATTAGGCTTGAATGGGGGTGTGATTCACGGTTTTATCATTATTTGATGCGATTTGAGATTTCGACTAAGTCTGTATTATATTTTAGGACTTGTTGGTGTATTTTGTTGAGGTCCCGAGGGCCTCGGGTGGATTTCGGAAGGTTAACAGATATAAAAAGGCTGTTGAATTTTCTTTTACAGCATGTGAACAGTACCCCGTGAATAGTACCGTGTACAGTACCCATGAACAATACCGTGTACAGTATCCCGTGAACAGTACTCCGAATTCTGGACAGAATGTTTATTTCTGAAAATGGGACTTTGTCACATTTTCCATTTTTGTCGAATTAGAGCTCGGGAAAAGGCTATTTTTGGAAGATTTTCAGAGAAAACAACGGGGTAAGTGTTCTTAACTTAATTTTGGTTAGATTACCCGAATCTATTACTAGTTTTGGCATTTAATTGGTGATTTTAGTTGGAAAAATCTTGAAAACCCTCTTGGTTTAGTTTGAAGATTTGAGGGTCGAGTTGATGTCGGATTTTAGTAAAATTGGTATGGTTGGACTCGTGGATGGATGAGGTTCATATTCCGTAATTTTTGTCGGGTTTCGAGACGTGGGCCCCACGGGCAAATTTTTAGTGCAATTTCGAATTTTTAATGGAAAATGTAGAATTTCATATGGAATTAATTCCTATAATTTTTATTGACTGAATCGAATTGTTTATGACTAGATTTGAGAATTTCGGGCACGAATTCGCGAGGCAAAGACTTGTTGGAATTTTGAATTGGTTGCAAAGCGAGGTAAGTGTTTGGTCTAACCTTAGCTTGAAGGATTAGGAGTTGTGTCCTATTTGTTATATGTTATTTGTTGAGTACAAAGTATAGGCATGGTGACGAGTATCTATACGTTGGTGTCAAGCATGCCCGTGAGTCTTATACTTTGATTAATGTGACTCTGTTTCGTATTGTATATGCTCTATATGGTAATTTCTATTGAGGTATATGACTTGTGGAAGTATTATTATTAATTGAACATGGTAGAGCATTGGCTCAAGTTGAGAATTAAATTGTTGAACATTGTAGAGCATTGGCTCAAGCTGAGAATTGAATTTTTGAACATTGTAGAGCATTGGCTCAAGTTGAGAATTTAATTGTTGAACATTGTAGAGCATTGGCTCAAGTTGAGAATTTAATTGTTGAACATTGTAGAGCATTGACTCAAGTTGAGAATAGAACTGTTAAACATTATAGAGCATTGACTCAAGTTGTGAATTAAGTTGTGAAGTAAACGTGAAAGAAGAAAGAAGAGAGAGAATCATGATATTTTCTCCCTTGCCGGGATGTTATTGTTTTCCTTGCCGGAATTTGATTGTTGTACTATTGTTCCCTTGCCGGAATTTTATTGTGATATTTTTGATTTCCCTTTGCCAAATTGCTTTGTGATTGTTGCTTGGGTGAGGAAGAGCAATAAAGCACGAAGGGTGATGCCGTGCACATTTATATTATTCATATGGTGAGGAAAGAGTGTTAAAGCACGAAGGGTGATGCCGTGCCGCACGATGTACAATTCCGTGCCGATTATATTGATTTTATGGTGAGGACGAGAGTAAAAGCACGAAGGGTGATGCCGTGCATTTGTCCTTGATTTTCCCTGATTTTTGCTGATAATTGAGTTATGTTGTCATTTACGTTTATTTACTGATTTTCTGTTGTTACTTGATTTTATTTCGAGGTTATATATTCCCTTACCCTATTTGCCTTGTGATTGTTGTTTGGGTGAGGAAGAGCGCAAAGAACGAAGGGTGATGCCGTGTATTGTTTTGAGGAAGAGCGTTAAAGCACGAAGGGTGATGCCGTGTATTATTTTGGTGAGATAGAGTTCAAGCACGAAGGGTGATGCCGTGCACTTTCTACTGCTGTGTTTATTTGTTGTTATCAATTCAAGTGGTTAAATTGTCTGAATTCCTTTATTATTGTGATCCTTTGTGTTAGAACCTACATTGTTTGCAATATCTCACCGCATTTATACATATATATACATTCCAATACTTCAAACTTCAATAATTGTTACACCCTTAATTCAATTAGTTCCTCAACTATATCCTCTTAAACTGTTTGAGGTTGTACTTTACTTAAAAAGATATTTCTACTATGTTTTGGTTTATTGATTTCTCGTATTATTGGTAATGATTCATTCGATATTGTACTTTAATGGAAAAAAAGTATTTTCTTTATCGAATGATTTCTAAAAATAATTTCATCTTTTCTTCTTGATTTCCTAATTGGGTTGGAAATTGTACTCTACTTTATATCAAGTAAATGAGACTCTCTGAACATTCTTAATTGTATTGGGTTATGGACCCTATGAATTGAGTAATATGAGAAGGTTGTTGTGAAATGTGAGACAGAAACATGTGGGCACAAGGTGCCGGGAAAAATATGATAATTTTTATTAATGACAGATTGTGATATAGGCACGAGGTGCCGGGGAAAATATTATGATTTTATTTAATAGCACGTGAGTTGTCCGTGCGGTTGTGATATAAATATGGGCACGAGATGTCGTGAAAATATGAAAGTGGGCTGAGACCTATATTATTTTTGATTATGAAATGAGGCGTCACAAGGTGACCTTTACTCGAAAGAATTATATTCGAAAGATGCTTATTTGAAAGATATTTATTTGAAGGAAATATATTCAAAACATATTTATTGAAAAGGATATTATCTTAAAGATTATTACTTGAAGGAATTATAGGCGAAAGATTTATATTTGAAGGACTTGATTAATTGATTGCACTTGTATTTATTATTTGTTGAGAAGCATTTATGGTGTTCTTGTTGTCTGCTAATTATATCACTGGTTGATCAGTGTTGCCATCATTGTTATCTGTTTCCTATTATTTTTGTACGCTATATTGTACAGGTTTATTTGGTAGTCTGGTCCTAGCCTCGTCACTACTTCGCCGAGGTTAGGCTAGGCACTTACCAACACATGGGGTCGGTTGTGCTGATACTACACTTCTGTATATTTTTGTGTACAGATCCAGGTATTTGATCGATAGTAGCTGTTCGTTGCGGTGGAGACTCAAGGTAAACCTGCTGCAGCGTTCGCAGTTCTTGGAGTCACCTTAAATTGAGCTTATTTCCATATGTTCCCTTGTTTCGTAATAATGATGTATTTATGTTGTATGACTACTCCTAGAAAGGCTTATGACTTGTACTACCGGTTTTGGAAATTGTAAATTGTTTAGAGAAATTTCATTTAAAGTTGGTAATGTTCAATGTTATTTCAGTTAATGTTAGGCTTACCTAGTTTAGAGGCTAGGTGCCATCACGACTCCTTCAGAGGAATTTTTGGGTCGTGACAAGTTGGTATCAGAGCTCTAGGTTCATAGGTCCTACAAGTCATAAGCAGTTTAGTAGAGTCTTGCGGATCGGTACAGAGACGTCTGTACTTATCTTCGAGAGGCTACAGAACTAGTAGGAAAAATTTCCACTTCATTCATTCCTTATCATGCGATATTTGTTCAGCTTGAAGCATATATCTTGTGTTCTTTTGCATCCACTCATGTATGGAATTGCGCACTACACCAATAGTTTGTGATAAGGGTCATAAGAGAGCATGGTTGCTCAACCGTTGCTACCACGTGTCGTTCAGAATCGAGGATATGGAAGTGCAGAGAGATCTTTCAGTTTTGCACATGGGGGTGCATCAGATTTTGATATCTGGTGGATAAGTAAAATCTTAAGAAGGTTTAATTGGTTGCCTAATCATCACATGTGGATGTAGATCTAAAATAGTTGGTCGTATTAGAGACTATGTATTTTGTATGGGATTTCTATTTAGCGAATAGTATTTACTAGCAAGCCGAGACACTGGAGGAAGTGAGTTTAATTGTTATGAGGATGACAAGTGCCAAGTAAATGTCTTGAGGTGTCTCATGACTGGTATCGTACGAGCTGTGAATGTTAGTATTGTGGATCGTCGGGAATATGTCTTATGATTTCGCACCAAGTGAGGGAAGTCCACGATCAACGATCAGACTGCGGGAGTCATGTGTTAGATCAATTTTGGCTTGAGATGTATTTATGTGGTATTGAAAGTTTTCCAAACTTGTATATGATCAAGAGCTGAAATTTGAATGGGATGATGATGAGACTTGAGATATTCCCGAGTCCTTAATAATCATACATTTCAGTATCAGCGGTGTCATGGAAACATTTCAGTATACTCGTAGTGCTTAAGTTAATCACAACACTCGCGTAGGGCAGTCCTCTTTTAATGTACCGGTGGCATGGAATTTCCTGCAATGGTTATTTAAGTTATCCGGTACGGACTCAGTATGAACAGTCGAACTGCGGATGGGTTGTTATGAAAATGGTAATACTAGGAACATCCTGAGAAATTGTCATAGACTTGGGAGAAATCTGTTCCATCAGAGCACACGTGCCAGGTACTCCATTACAATTACTACTCTACTTACACTACCAATTAGGGGTAGAGGAAAAGCGGGAAGATGGCACCTAAGAGGTGGAGGCCCGACCCATTGATATATTTGCTATGGTATAGCTGAGGTCGCTACACTAGATGGAGTCGTTACAAGTACGAACTCGAGTTATCATAAAGGAACAATTTCCTTAACTTGATTCGGTTTTGAGTATCGAGGAAAGTTCTCCTATTGTGCTCCACTTATGAGTGAGCTTTGTAATTCTTAAATTTACTTATATGAATACTCCTATTGGGAGATTATATGGAGATAGTTATGTCTATCACTATGTGTTAGTCACTAAAAATAGTTGTGATGTGGGTTTTGATGTGATTTCAGAAAAATTGATTTAAATTGCGAATTTTATTCCCTATCAGTGTGAGGGTTCTTTATATGTTGTGATTTTGTTTAACGGAAATTATTTAGAAAAAGAAAGAAAGGAAATGAAAAATTTTAGCTGGCACAATGTGCAAAATACTTGTGATTCAGAGTTGAGGATGAGATCCTCACATTTTTATATAATATGAAATATTTAAACCGGGCTACAAGCTGCGGTGGATGTTATATAAGGACGAGGTCCTGGTGTTGAAAAATTTATGTGTTTAAATTCTCCTTTTGTGAAATTAAATTTGTGCTATCACACTTGTAGGGAGTCATGCCTATTAGGCTTATTTGAAAATTCTTGTATGAATATTTCTATGCATAATTTGCCAAAATTGTATTGTAACTATTGAGTTTTAGCCTACAAGGTGAGAGCCCAGGTGGCGTTAAATTGTGACTCGTTACTTCGGGTAAGTAATTATAAGATCTTTATGCCTCGTTGTTAGAAAATGGAGGTTTGAAACGAGATTTTGTTGGCATGAGGTTAATTGACAATTTTGTAATCGATTATGTACCTCTATTAAAACCAGAGATGTGGTTAAGGTCATACATATGATGTGTTTCATGTCGAAATATCTTTATGATAGTGTCACTCTTGTAATGCGGAGATTGGTATTATTGATAAATACATTGTGGTGATTTGTTGAGTTGTGGATGTGTTATTAGGAGTTGTTTTGGTGTTACTCTGGCAGGTGGATAGTCCCAATTACAGGGGAGACTCTGCCGAATTTTCTGAAAAATTTAGGAGTTAGAAAAATTTGGGATATTGAGATGTGCAAAGAAAGAGATAAGTTACATTATATGTTTGGAGACGGACTCTAGTTCTCATTCGAGGATGAATGACCCTAAGTGGGGGAGAATATAACACCCCGTATTTGATGGGTGCGTAGGCACAAGTTGCGACAACCAGTCGATACTAATATCACGTGTTGACGTGAAAATCGGACCTTTCTAGAAATGACTAGAGTGTAAGAAATTTGGTTTTAAAGTTTACAAAAATGGATAAAGGAGATAATCTCAATTGAAATGGTATTGTCGGACTTATGTCGAATGCAGTAATGTGGGATCAACCGCGAGTATACGTATAAAAGTAAAATCATCAATTTGGTAACTTGAGAATAATTCTTAGTACGTTCGAGGATGAACGTTTATTTTAGAGGTGGAGAATGTGATGACCCAAAATGTCATCTTTAAATTAAATAATCATCTCGGTATTTTAAGATCTTAAAAAGTAGTATCAATAATTTCTCGACTTGTATGCGCAGTTCGTATAATTTTCCGGAAGGTTTTTATGTGAAGAAAATGGATTAAATTGTGAACTAGAGCTTTAAAACTCAACTGAGTTGACTTCGGTCAACATTTTGAGCAAATGAACCCGGATAAAAGTTTTGACCATTCCGATAGTTCCGTATCGTGATTTGGGACTTGGTTATATGCCCGAAATCGAATTCGGAGGTCTCTAGATGAAATTATCGCCATTTAACGGAATCTAGAAATCTAAGGCTAAAGATTTCTTAAGTTTGGCCGGAGATTTGACTTTTTGATATCGGGGTCGAAATCTAGTTCTAAAATTTTTCATAGCTTCGTTATGTCATTTATGACTTGTGTGCAAAATTTGAAGTCAACCGGATTTGATTTGATAGGTTTTTGCATCGAATATAGAAGTTGAATGTTCTTAGTTTCATTAGGCTTGAATGGGGGTGTGATTCACGATTTTAGCATTATTTAATGCGATTTGAGATTTCGACTAAGTCTGTATTATGTTTTAGGACTTGTTGGTGTATTTTGTTGAGGTCCCGAGGGCCTCGGGTGGATTTCGGAAGGTTAACGGATATAAAAAGGCTGCTGAATTTTCTTTTACAACATGTGAACAGTACCCCGTGAACAGTACCATGTACAATACCCCATGAACAATACCGTGTACAGTACCCCATGAACAGTCGTGAACAGTAAAAACGCGTGAACAGTACTCCGAATTCTGGATAGAACGTTTATTTCTGTCCCATTTTCCATTTTTGTCGAATTAGAGCTCGGGAAGAGGCTATTTTTGGAAGATTTTCAGAGAAAAAACGGGGTAAGTGTTCTTAACTTAATTTTGGTTAGATTACCCGAATCTATTACTAGTTTTGACATTTAATTGGTGATTGTAGTTGGGAAAATCTTTAAAACCCTCTTTGGTTTAATTTGAAGATTTGAGGGTCGAGTTGATGTCGGATTTTAGTAAAATTGTATGGTTGGACTCGTGGTTGGATGAGGTTCATATTCCGTAATTTTTGTCGGGTTTCGAGACGTGGCCCCCACGGGCGAATTTTTAGTGCAATTTCGGATTTTTAATGGAAAATATAGAATTTCATATGGAATTAATCCCTATAACTTTTATTAACTGAATCGAATTGTTTATGACTAGATTTGAGAATTTCGGGTACGAATTCGCGAGGCAAAGGCTTGTTGAAATTTTGAATTGGTTGCAAAGCGAGGTAAGTGTTTGGTATAACCTTAGCTTGAGGGATTAGGAGTTGTGTCCAATTTGTTATATATTTGTTGTTGAGTACGACGTATAGGCATGGTGACGAGTATCTATACGTTGGTGTCAAGCGTACCCGTGAATCTTATACTTTGATTAATATGACTTCGTTTCGTATTGTATAAGCTCTATATGATAATTTCTATTGAGGTATATGACTTGTGGAAGTATTATTATTAATTAAACATGGTAGAGCGTTGGCTCAAGTTGAGAATTTAATTCTTGAACATGGTAGAGCGTTGGCTCAAGTTGAGAATTAAATTGTTGAACATTGTAGAGCATTGACTCAAGTTGAGAATTGAATTTTTGAACATTGTAGAGCATTGACTCAAGTTGAGAATTTAATTGTTGAACATTGTAGAGCATTGGCTCAAGTTGAGAATTTAATTGTTGAACATTATAGAGTATTGGCTCAAGTTGAGAATAGAACTGTTGAACATTATAGAGCATTGGCTCAAGTTGTGAATTGAGTTGTGAAGTAAACGTGAAAGAAGAAAGGAGAGAGAGAATCATGATATTTTCTCTCTTGCCGGGATGTTATTGTTTTCCTTGCCGGGATTTGATTGTTGTACTATTGTTCCCTTGTCGGGATTTTATTGTGATATTTTTAATTTCCCTTGCCCAAATTGCTTTGTGATTGTTGCTTGGGTAAGGAAGAGCGATAAAGCACGAAGGGTGATGCCGTGCACATTTATATTATTCATATGGTGAGGAAAGAGTGTTAAAGCACGAAAGGTGATGCCATGCCGCACGATGTACAATTCCGTGCTGATTATATTGATTTTATGTTGAGGATGAGAGTAAAAACACGAAGGGTGATGCAGTGCAGTTTATATTGATTCTTGTGGTGAGGACGAGAGTAAAAGCACGAAGGGTGATGCCGTGCATTTGTCCTTGATTTTCCCTGATTCTTGCTGATAATTGAGTTATGTTGTCATTTACGTTTATTTACTGATTTTCTGTTGTTACTTGATTTTATTTCGAGGTTATAGATTCCCTTACCCTATTTGCCTTGTGATTGTTGTTTGGGTGAGGAAGAGCGTAAAGCACGAAGGGTGATGCCGTGCATTGTTTTGGTGAGGAAGAGCATTAAAGCACGAAGGGTGATACCGTATATTGTCTTTGTGAGGAAGAGCGTTAAAGCACGAAGGGTGATGCCGTGTATTTGTTTTGGTGAGAGAGAGTAAATGCACGAAGGGTGATGTCGTGCACTTTCTACTGCTGTATTTATTTGTTGTTATCAGTTCAAGTGTTTAAACTATCTGAATTCCTTTATTGTTGTGATCCTTTGTGTTAGAACCTACAGTGTTTGCAATATTTCACCGCATTTATACATATATATACATTCCAATACTTCAAACTTCAATAATTGTTACACCCTTAATTCAATTAGTTCCTTAACTATATCCCCTTAAACCGTTTGAGGTTGTACTTTACTTAAAAAGGAATTTCTACTATGTTTTGGTTTATTGATTTCTCGTATTATAGGTAATGATTCATTCGATATTGTACTTTAATGGAAAAAGGGTATTTTCTTTATCGAATGATTTCTAAAAATAATTTCATCTTTGCTTCTTGATTTCCTAATTGGGTTGGAAGTTGTACTCTACTTTATATCAAGTAAATGAGACTCTTTGAACATTCTTAATTGTATTGAATTATGGACCCTATGAATTGAGTAACATTAGAAGGTTGTTGCGAAATGTGAGACAGAAACATGTGGGCACAAGGTGCCGGGAAAAATATGATGATTTTTATTAATGACAGATCGTGATATAGGCACGAGGTGTTGCGGAAAATATTATGGTTTTATTTAATAGCATGTGAGTTGTCCGTGCAGTTGTGATATAAATATGGGCACGAGATGTCGTGAAAATATGAAAGTGGGCTGAGACCTATATTATTTATGATTATGAAATGAGGCGTCACAAGGTGACCTTTACTCGAAAGAATTATATTCGAAAGATGCTTATTTGAAAGATATATTTTTGAAGGAAATATATTCAAAACATATTTATTGAAAAGGATATTATCTTAAAGATTATTACTTGAAGGAATTATAGGCGAAAGATTTATATTTGAAGGACTTGATTAATTGATTGCACTTGTATTTATTATTTGTTGAGAAGCATTTATGGTGTTTTTGTTGCCTGCTAATTATATCACTGGTTGATCAGTGTTGCCATCATTGTTATCTGCTTCCTATTATTTTTGTACGCTATATTGTACACGTTTATTTGGTAGTCTGGTTCTAGCCTCGTCACTACTTCGCCGAGGTTAGGCTAGACACTTACCAGCACATGGGGTCGGTTGTGCTGATACTACACTTCTGTATATTTTTGTGTACAGATCCAGGTATTTGATCGATAGTAGCTGTTCGTTGCGGTGGAGACTCAAGGTAAACCTGCTGCAGCGTTCACAGTCCTTGGAGTCACCTTCAATTGAGCTTATTTCCATATGTTCCCTTAATTCGGAATAGTGATGTATTTATGTTGTATGACTACTCCTAGAAAGGTTTATGACTTGTACTACCGGTTTTGGGAATTGTAAATTGTTTAGAAAAATTTCATTTAAAATTGGTAATTTTCAATGTTATTTCAGTTAATGTTACGCTTACCTAGTTTAGAGGCTAGGTGCCATCACGACTCCTTCGAAGAGATTTTTGGGTCGTAACATATATGAATGTCATTTTGTTCGGACACAGTTACTAAAATATGAGTTGAATTCTATTAAGTTTTCTTTCTGAGCAAAAAACTTTTACTTGGGAGAGAACTGTCTTAAATAAATGGAGAAAGAAAATGTGAGTTTTTATAAAATATCACTCCTTCCCGTTATTAGTCCTAGTGTAAAAATAAAGATTACAATATGTCTCAAATATTTTTTACATTGTCACCGACAACAATAACAACAACAAATTCAGTATAGTCCTATAAGTAGGGTCTAGGGTAGTATGTATGCATACCTTACCCCTACATTGAAAATAGGGGTGACAAATGGATGGGTCGGATCAGATATGAGCGGGCTGAAAATGGGTAATGTAAAAACCGATAAATTATCTGACCCAACCTATATTTAATACGGATAAAAAACGGATTAATCGGTGGATAATAAGGATAACCATAATATCCATGGTTTCTCCAATATAATCACTTTTGGGAGAATTCATAATCTCCCAAATTTAAAAAACTCCCAATTTGAATCTTTGCAAATGTAAAAGTTAAGCTCATTGATTATCCATTTTTTAAGCAGATAATATGATTCTTATTCATATTTGACCTATTATTAAAAAGTTGATTATCTAACTCATGTTTTCGTGGATAATATAGGTGGATAATTATTTTTTTAAATTTATTTTGTTACCACTATTTAAAGGTAAAGAGGTCTTTTTTGAATAGACCCTCGACTCAAGAAAAATGAACGAAAAAGTTCCAGTAACGGGCAGAAACAATAAATTACATTGTTGTTGTACAAAACTTAAAACTCAAGTATAATACATCTAATGAATTCCTCTATCATTTATCTGAACCATATGATGATATGAATACGAGAAAGGAGTTTGACACAGTGCGTTGCCACCAAAATCAAACTGAGAACCGAAAGTAGGTCAGACCCGATTGACCGTTTTGTATTTGCATTTCGCTCGGTAGTTTGAGGGTTTGAGTGTCTCTGCATGATGTATTATGACTTGCGTAAGTCGTCGGTATTGGTTTTCAAGTTATCCGGAATCAATTTGGAAGAATGAGCTTCAAGATTTAAGCTCTAAGCTGGAAGAGTTGATCAAGTTTGACTTTTTAGCATTTGACCTCGGAATGGAATTTCGTTGGTTCTGTTAGCTATGTTGGGTGATTTAGGAGTTAGGTGCGCGTCCGAATTGTAATTTGGAGGTCCGTAGTTGTATTAGACTTAAAATGGCGAAAGTTAGATTTTTGGGAAGTTTGATCGGGGGTGGACTTTTTGATATCGGATTCGGATTCCAATTTCGAAAATTGGAGTAGGTCCGTAATGATAAATGTGACTTGTGTGTAAAATTTGAGGTCAATTGGAGGTGTTTTGATAGGTTTCGGCATCAGTTGTAGAAGTTGAAGTTTCAAAGTTCATTGATTTGACTAGAGGTGAAATTCATCGTTTTAGGTGTAATGCGTGATTTGAAGCTTCAAGTAGGTTCCTTTCATCATATCTGCAAAATTTGGCACCATTTGGAGTTGATTTGATATGGTTCAAACGCTTGGTTGCGATTCTAGAAGTTCTTGAAATTTAGTTTGATCTTCAACACTCCCAAAATCCGGAACCCCATGAATCACAAGCTAAGAGATTACATAAAAAGCTCTAACTCCAGAAATGTCTATCAATAAGAAAAATATAGAAAGGCTATACTAATACTGAGAATAGAAAGGTACTCTTCGGTCTGCGGACGCGACAGATATACATTGGTGTCTCTACAACAGCGCCTCGCCTCAAGTGTGATAAGACTGAGTGGAAGTACCTGAATCTGCACATGAAAAACATGCGCAAAAAGGGCATGAGTACACCACAGCGGTACTCAGTAAGTGCCAAGCCTAATCTCGATCGGGTAGTGACGAGGAAAGTTAAGGCCCTACTGTGTAGAATAAGACAATATAATTAAATTACAATTATAAGAAGTAACATAGGATAGAAAGAATAACAACGACTATAACATAGACAAAATAATCACGGAAAGGAATACAAATCAACACGGAGATAACAACCGGGGATCTCTCAGTATCCCGAGGATCTCTTAGTATGCTCAATAAATGTACCGGGGATCTCTCAGTATCACGAGGATCTCTTAGTATCTTTAATATATATGCTGGAGATCTCTCGGTATCTCAAGGATCTCTTAGTATCTTCAATATGTGCTGCGGATCTCTTGGTATCCCGCACTACAGTCCAAACCAATATATATATGTGTTGGGGATCTCCCGGGATACCGTCCCGTAATCCCAAAGTAAACACGCAGCAACAACACGAAGAAACACTCAATTAAACTCAATTTCACACCAAGTAAACATGTATTTCTAACCTAGCATGCTTCACATAGTCCAAATAAGGCAGTTTAAGAAAATAAAACAATTAAGTCAATTAGGCATGCTTCTATAAGCTAACAGCAGGCTTAAATTGCAAGTAGAATAAACAGGAAGGGAAAACACAATTTAAGTTACTTAATAAAAACAGGATTTTCAACAATTAGCACAAGTACGCACTCGTCACCTCACGTACAGGGCATTTCAAATATCAACAATACCAAATCCTAAGGGGAGTTCCCCCCACAAGGTTAGGCAAGCGACTTACCTCGAACCGGCTCAAAATCAACCCGAAACCACGTTCTTGCCATGAGTACTTGACTCCAAATGGTCTAAATCTATTCAATTCAATTGCATAATGTAAATAACAATTGAAGTAACTGATTCTACAAATAAATTCTAAGCTAATAAACGAAATTAGGTACGATGACCAAAATTCCCTTCGGGCCTATCTCTCGGAATCGGGTAAAATTTACATTTTCAGAATCCTCATACTCTCACGAGTTCAGTCATACTAAAAGTACCAAAATCGGACCTCAAATGGTCCCTCAAATCATCACTCAAAGCTCTCTAATTAACCAAGCCCTAACCCCCAATTTACCACTGATTTTCCCTCAAATTTTATGCTTACAATGATAAAAATTACCATAATAACGAGTTTAGGTTCCAAGAATCTTACCTCCTCGAAGCTCCCTTGAATTCCCTTTCAAAAACCTCCCAAAAAGCTCAAATCCCGGATGAAAATGGTGAAGGAATGGGCAAAAATCGCAACTGAAACCTTATGTAGGTTCTGGCCCAGGGTTTCCGCACCTGCGGCCTATTCCTCGCACCTGCGGACCCGCACTTGCGGTCCCAGGTGCGCATATATGAAACTCCACTTAAAGGGCTAGGCCGCACCTGCGTTTCTTCTACCGCATCTGCAGTCACGCAGGTGCGTGGGCACTTGCGCACCTGCAGCTTCTAGCCTTTCCTCATCTGGCCACATCTGCGGTCTCCCAGCCGCTCCTGCGGCTCCGCACCTACGGTCCTCAATCCGTAGGTGCGGTTATGATAGAAATCCAACAGCTCCAGCTGCACACTCTAACTCTCAACTTCCCGTCAACCATCCAGAATCATCCCGAGGCCCCCCGGACCTTAACCAAAAACACGAACAAGTTATATACCACTATCCAAACTTATATCAATCCTCAAAACACCTAAAACAATATCGAAACATCGAATTAACCATGGATTCGAGCCTAAGAACTCCAAAACTCTCAAATTACGCTTTCGATCAAAAAGTCTATCAAACCTCGTCCGAATGACCTGAAATTTTGCAAGCACGTCACATTCAACACTACAGAGCTACTCCAACTTCCGGAATCCCATTCCGACCCTTAGATAAAAATCTCACTATCGAACCAGAAATTTCCACAAATTCAACTTTCGACATTTCAAGCCTAAATTAGCTACGAACCTCAAAAACACAATCCGAACATGTCCCTAAGCCCAAAATCACTCAACGGAGCTAACGAAACCAACAAAATTTCATTCCGAGGCCGTCTTCACATTGCTCCAACTATGGTCCAATTTCTAAAACTTAAACTCTCATTTAGGGACTAAGTGTCCCAAAACACTCCGAAACTCAAAACCAAACATTCAGGAAAATCAAGATAGCATAAACAAACATGGGGAAAGCAGTTAATAGGGATCGGGGCATTAATTCTTAAAACGACTGGCCGGGTCATTACAAAGTATATTAGCGAAAACCCAAATCCTTCACCGAAATCGTAAAAAATATGAGTAAGTTTGAAAATTATAATTCTTCCCCAAAACCTTTCATCAGTAAGTGTTTCATTTTCAGATAACATGAGGAAAGTACATCTCTTTGCTCACATGTCAAGACACAGGTAAAATCATGAATGTCACCAAAATCGGGCAGCAAAAGGAAATACATCTCTATGCATGTATCTCAAGTGCGCATGTCAAATGCAATGCCTCTCAGTGATGAACTCATGTACTCACACTCTCAGAGTAATCAATCTCACTATCTCACATTTTTCTCTTATCGGGCTTAATACTCAGCACACTCAATCACTCAGTACTGTACAATACTCGTTGCGATATGCAACCTGATCCACATATATATAGCCATAAGGCTTGTTGCGGCGTGCAACCCGATCCATATACATATAACCATAAGGCTCGTTGCGGCGTGCAACCTGATCCATATACATATAGCCTTAAGGCTCATTACGGTGTACAACCCGATCCATATATATATATATATATATATACACACAGACACATACATACATACCTAGTCGACTGCGCTCACTGGGGGTGTACAGACTTCAAAGGGGCTCTTTCAGCCCAAGCGCCATATCAGTGTGGCGTGCAACCCGATCCCATAACTATCACTCATAATCAGGCTCTCAGCCTCACTCAGTCCTCAATCTCTCCAGTCTTACTCACAGGCTCACAATATCATGAAACTAGCCCGACAACAATGATATGATGTATCAATAAATAACAACTGAGATTGAGATATGATATGAATGCATGAATATGACTGAGTACGAATATATCGGTAAAATCAGTGAGATGATAGAAAGAAATGGCCACTATGGGTCCCAACAGTATCGGCATAAAGCCTAACATGATATCTAGCATGATTGACAGCTTAATCACTTTATCACATGATGAAAACACAAATAACAACAAGATAGGGTTGCCATACAGTGCCATGGAAACAACAAAGTCACAATTCACAGGGTGCCCGCCCACACGCCCGTCACCTAGCATGTGCGTCACCTTAATACCAATCATACAACATGTAATTCAAGGTTTCATACCCTTAGCACTAAGTTTAGAAGAGTTACTTATCTCAAACCGCGTAATTCTTTTACTCCATTATGCCTTTGCCTCGCGAATCAGCCTCTTAACACCTCGAATCTAGCCACAATCAATTTGATTCAGTCAACACAAACTATAGAAATTAATTCCATATGAAAATACTAGTTTTCCACAAAAATCTAAAATTTAACTCAAAAATTACTCGTGGGGCTCACGTCTCGGTACCCGACGAAACTCACAAAATCTGACAACCCATTCAATTATGAGTTCAACCATACTAATTTCATTCAAATCCGACTCTGACTTGGTATTCAAAACTCGAAAATTTATTTTTGTAAAATTAAAGAAATTTCTTTCGATTTCTCTTGAAAAATCAATAATCTAAAGCCGAAAATGAAGATTAATCCACGAAATATAATCACAAATGAGTCAAGAATACTTACCCCAAGTTTTGTGGTGAAATTCCTCTCCAAAATCGCTAAATCCCGAGGTTCCCAACTAAAAATACCAAATAATGGCTCAAAGGTCCGAAATAGAGGACTTATAATACTGCCCCGGCTTCCTTCTTTGAGTTCGCGAGCCTCCCATCGTGTTCACGGTGAACAAAATTCTGAAAATTCATTTATAAACTCTTCTCAGACAACCTCTAGTATAATGATCATAACCTTTTGTACAAAACTCCAATTGACTAATGGTTTGACATTTTGAATACTAGACATCAAGGGCTATAACTTTCATATTTCTCATCTCCCAGTTCATTATAGGTTGCGAGATATAAGCTTCCAAAGTCAGTCTTGTGCAGCAAAGATTTACGAACTCTTCCCAGATAGCTTGTAGTTTATCCACCATAACTTTTTGTACACAAATCTAAATGACAATTAATTTACCTTTGTGAATAATAGACATCAAGGGCTACAAATTTCATTTTTTGATCATCTCCAAATTCCTTACAGATTGTGAGATATAGGCTTCCAAAGTCAGACAACGGACAATTGGAATTTCTTCTTCGCGAACGCGAAGAACATAGTCCCAGAAGCCAATTCCTTCTTCGCGAATGCGAGAGACTCCTAGCAAACGCAAAGAAAAACACCAGACACCATAAAACCAACATCCAAAGTAGCCCAAAATAATCCGATAACACCCGAAATACACCCGAGTTGTGACAACCCGGCCAGCCACCTCATGAGTTACCGCTTTGTTTTCCCCATTTCTACTTTCTTATGCTTTGTTATCCATGTTTTGTGGTATCGAGTAGGTCGATCGAATATGGAATGATTTTGGTAAGGTTGGTGACACTTAGTACTTTCTAAGAAAGCTTAAGTTGGAAAAGTCAACCGGATGTTGACTTATATGTTAGAGGGCTCGGAAGTGAATTACGATGGTTTGGTTAGCTTCGGAAGGTGATTTGTGACTTAGGAGTATGATCGAAATGAGTTTTGGAGGTTCGGAGTAGATTTAGGCTTGAATTGGCAAAGTTGATATTTTGACGATTTCCGGTCGATAGGCGAGATTTTGATATAGGGGTCAGAATGGAATTCCGAGAGTTGAAGTAGCTCCATTGTATCATTTGGGATGTGTGTGCAAAATTTCAGGTCATTCGGACATGGTTTGGTTGGGTTTTTTTTATCAAAAGCGTAATTTAGAAGATTTTAGAATTTTTAGGCTTGAATCCGATGCGAATATGGTGTTTCGATGTTATTGTGAGCGTTCCGAAGGTGGGAACAAGTTTGAATGAGGTTATGGGATATGTTGGCATGTTTGGTTGAGGTATCAGAGGCCTCGGGTGAGTTTCAGGTGGTCAATCGGACCATTTCATGAAGTTTAAAATTGCAGAAATCTGCTGCTCAGTGTTGCAGACAATTGCTCTTCGCGTTCGCGAAAGGGGAGCCGCAATCACAAAGGGTTAGCTGGAGAAGTCTGAGACTTTGGACTTCGCATTCGCGATGGAGTCTTCATATTCGCAAAGGAATGAGAAACGATGCATCACGTTCGCGAGGTCTACTCCGCGTTCGCATAGAAAGAATTGGCCAGCTGGGTTTTGAGATATTTTGTTCATCGCGTTCGCGGGTGAGTTAGGGCATTCCCGAAGGTCTGTCTGGCTAAAGCATCGCGTTCGTGAAGAAGAATTTTGGTCAACAGAATTTTTGTGCTTTGCGAACGCTAGGCTTTGACTGCGTTCGCGAAGAAGGAAATTTAGGCCTGGACAGAATGTTTAAGTACTCGTCTTGTCCGCGATTTTGGGGTTTATTTCTTCCATTGTTGGTCGTTTCTGGAGCTTTTTGAAGGTGATTGAAGAGGGATTCAAGGGGAATCACTTGGAGGTAATATTGTTGGACTTAAAACTCAATTCTAATGTGAATTCCACCTAAATAATCATGGAAAATAAGCCAAAAATTAAAGAACTAGGGCTTGGAAATTTAGACCTTTGATTGAGGATTTGAAGGACCATTTGAGGTGGGATTTCAGAACTTTTGATATGTATGAACTCGTGGGGAGATAAGGAATCTATTAATATAAAAATTATCGAATTCCGAAACGTGGGGCCAGGGGTCGAGTTTTGGTAATTTCGGGATTTATGTTATAAATTGATTATTTTCGCTTGGGCTTCGTTCCCTTAGCATATTTTGACATCCTCGTTCTGACTTTGGATAGATTCGATGCGAGTGGAGGCCGATTCAAGGGGCAAAGGCATCACGAGCTAGAGATTTGACCGGTTCGAGGTGAGTAATGATTGTAAATGATGTTCTGAGGGTTTGAAACCCTGGATTGTACATCGTAGTGCTATATTGAGGTGAGGCACACGCTTGATGATGAGTGTGGGGTCGTGCACTATTGGGGATTATGACTTGGTCCTTCCCGAATGACTATTTTATCACGTATTTGACTGAAATCTATTTGCTATCATCATGATTTGGGCTGAATGCCATACTTGGGCCTTGTGCCAACTATTTGAACCCTTCGGGAATTTTTACTGGTATTTTCCTCACTGTTTTGACTTTATACTTGAACTCAGTCATATTATATTTCACTGTTTTCGTACTCAGCCATGTTTACTCTGTTTTAACACTTACATGATCTTTTAAATAACATTTTTGGGCTGGGAATCATGTTTTACTATTGCCCGAGTGGCTTGTGAGGATTTTGACTGAGTAAGGCCGAGGGCCTATGTTGTGAGGAAACATTTGACACCGATTATGAGGTCGAGGGCCTGAGATATGTACGCCACGAGGTGGCTTGTTTGATATGAGGCCGAGGGCCTAGTAATGATGCCACGAGGTGGCTTGATTTTGCGCTTGGGCCATAAGGGGCCCCTCCAGGAGTCCGCACACCCCCAGTGAGCGTGGGTACCCATTGTGATATGAGATTGAGCCTGAGGGGCTGGTATTGTTCTATGTGATTGCGCGAGGGGCTGGTACTGTTCTGAGATGTTGCTCGAGGGGCAGATTTGTTGATACTGTGCCCGAGGGGCGATCCTTTATGTGTTTATTTTTCATAATTGCTTGTCAATTACCTGCTTAATTGTTGAAAAAGGCTTTTCAGGAAGTAAAATTTGATATAAAGGATTTTGCCTATCTTTCACTGAATCACTGATTTTTAAATGGTTTTATTGCTTCATTATAGAATGCTTTGTACTTTACGTGATTTCTTGCTTTTTGTCTTTATTTACATTTGTTACTCACTGAGTTGGAGCACTCACTTTGCTCTCTGCACCCCTGTGTGCAGATTCAGGCGTTGTTGATACTGCCAGTGCGAGTTGAGAGCTCCCGACGGACATTCAGAGTTCACGAGGTAGCTGCTTGATGTCCGCAGACCCGTGTTTATCCCTTTTTATCATCTCTATCTCTTATCAAACATTTGTAATAGTTCGTAGACTTTTCAGACTTGTATTAGGTTTTATAGAGGCTCATGACTAGTGACACCCCGGTTTAGGGATGTGTTGGAGTTATTTTCCATAAATTATGTTTTTTAACTACTTAAACCTTGGTTTAATTGACTATGATTATACTGTTTCTTAATGTTTAACTGTGTAAAGATTGAACTGGCAGTAGTTGGCTAGCCTTGTCTTCACGAGAGGCGTCATCACGACCGGGTCCGGGTTTGGGTCGTGACACGAGCCCCTCGGGACCCCGTCCGGACGTACCAACAAGTCTCAAAATATATCATGGACTTAGTCGAGGCCTCAAATCACATCAAACAACGCTGAAAATACGAATCACACTCCAATTCAAGCCTAATGAAACTAAGAAATTTCAACTTCTAAATTCAATGCCGAAACCTATCAAATCAAGTCTGTTTGACCTCAAATTTTGCACACAAGTCATAAATGACATAAATGGAGCTATTTCAATTTCTAGAATCAGATTTCGGTCCCGATATCAAAAAGTCAACTCCCCGGTCAAACTTCCAAAGTAAAATTTCTGTTTTAGCCATTTCAAGCCTAATTAAACTACGGACTTCCAAATAATTTTTCGAACACGCTCTTAAGTCTAAAATCACCATAAGAAGCTAATGGGGTAATCAAAATTCTATTCCGGGGTCGTTTACATATAACTTAATATCTGGTCAACCTTTAAACTTATGCTTTACACCTTGAATTTTATTCTTCCAAACTAACTCCGAAATATCTAAAAACCAAAACCGACGATTCACACGTCATAATACATCATAAGAAGATATTCAAGACTTAAAATAGTTGAAAAGAGTGTAATTGCTCAAAACGACCGGTCGGGTCGTTACATTCTCCCTCACTTAAACATACGTTCGTCCTCAAACATGCTGAGAGTTGTTCCTAAGCCTTTAAATCACTATTCCATCTAGCCACGCACATTCCTGGGGGTGATCCCGCATCACCCTACCCCATATAGGTGTGATAACATAACATAACCGAAATTTGTTAATTCAACCTAGCCCATAAGCCTTAGAATCCAATTTCCAATATCCGAAATTTCCTATAAGATCAGAATCTCGCATCTACACACTGTATAAGTCTGAACAGGCTGTATCAATCCTTCACCATAACCCAAGACATAATCACATGATATACTCCATAACTCAAATACTCATAGCGATAATTTCTAATCATAGTAGTTGCTCAAAATAACCCAATACCGATAATAAACCTCATATCAAGCAAAGTCTCGTTCTAAAATCTTTGTGCACTGCTGATGATGAAAGAAACATGCAAAGCTCATAACCATTCATCAGATGAACAAGTCATGGAGATCCCTCTCCTTCGCTAAGAATTATAGCAAACTTCTAAGCCGGCCTTCGATATTATCCTCCCAAATATACCGCAACCAAATCTAATAGCACCCATCCTAGATCCAACGACCTCGTCTTATTAAATACCATCTACTCTAAAGACATGCCACATCAATACGACCTTAAACCACAAACCATGCAATCCGTGTACCAATACGCAACAACTCAAACATACTCAAACATAGAAAATGACTCCAATGAGAGAACTGCCCCGCAAGCTCAACAAGTACCACCACAACTAAAATGCTAAGAACCCATCACACACCATAGAACCAAACACACGATTCCATCACAAAAGATCATATCCCGACATATCCCAGCTGCAATGCGTAACCCCATCCAAACGCTAGTCTGTGACGACCCAGCTGGTCGTCTTAAGAATTAACGCCCTGATCCCGTTTTAATTGCTTCCCGAGTTTATTTCTGCTATGTTGATTTGCCGGGATATTGGGTTTTGAGCTTCGGGGAGTTTTGGGACACTTAGTCCCAGAATGAGAGCTTAAGTGTTGGAAAGTTGATCGTAGTTGGAATAGTGTGAAGTCGGCCTCGAAATGGAAATCCGATGGTTCTGTTAGCTCCGTTGGGTGATTTCGGTCTTAGGGGCGTGATCGTATTGTGTTTTGAACGTTCGTAGCTAATTTAAGCTTGAAATGGCGAGAGTCGAATTTTTGAAGTTTCCGGTTCGATAGTGTGATTTTGATCTAAGGATCAGAATGGAATTTTGAAAATTGGAGTAGCTCCGTAGTGTTGAATGTGACATGCTTGCATAATTTTAGGTCTTTCGGACGAAATTTGATAGACTTTTTGATCGAAAGCATAAATTAAGAGTTCTTGGAGTTCTTAGGCTTGAATCCTATGTTAAATTGGTGATTTGATGTTGTTGTAAGCGTTCCGAAGTTTTAAACAAGTTTGAACGATGTCATGGGATGTGTTAGTATAATTGGTTTGAAGTCTCGGGGACTCAGGTGAGTTCCGGGTAGGTTCCGAGATGTTTTTGGCCGAAAATCATAGCTATTGTAGGTCCAGAAGAGTTGCAGGCCTCGAAACCCACTAATGCAGTCCGCACAAATTCCAGTGCATCCGCGGTGGGGACTGTGCGGCCGCACAAAATGCAGTGCGGTCCGCGGTGAGGAAAATTTCACTGGTCCTACTTCAGAAGCTCATATCTTTTGATCTACAAGGAATATTTGGATGATTTAAAAATGAAAGTTGTAGCCCTTCGTGTCTAGTTTCCATAATGGTAAAGAAATCACAATTTGGTCATCTGTAGAGAATGTTATGGCCAAAATACTAAAGTTTGTCACTGCAGTCAAAACCTGTGCGGACAACACTCGTTTTTGTGCGGACAACACCCGTTTTTGTGCGGTCCGCAGTGGTGGAAAAAAATGGGGGGGGGGGGGGGGTTGCCCTATAAATACGAGGTTTTGGGTTTTATTTCATATTTTAACCTAGAGAGCTCGGATTTTGGCGATTTTTCGAAGGTTTTTCAAGAAATTCATTGGGTTAAGTGATTCTAACTTAGATTTGGCTAGAGTACATGAATCCATCATTGAATTCATCATTTAATTCGTGATTTGCGATGGAATTTGGGAAGAAACTTATGAAATCTTTCAAAAATGTAAATTGATGATTTGAAGGACCAAATGGTATCGAAATTGGATAATTTTGGTATGGTTAGACTCGTGGGGGTATGAGGATTCTGAAAATGTAAATTTTACTCGATTCCAAGATGTTGGCCCGAGGGGCATTTTGGTCGTTTTACATAATTTTGCGTATTAGCTTAGAATTTAATTGTAGAATCAGTTACTTGAAGTGTTATTTACATTATGCAATTGAATTGAATAGATTTGGGCCATTTGGAGTCGAGTACTCGTGGCAAAGACGTGGTGTTGGGTTGATTTTGAGCGGGTTCGAGGTAAGTGACTTGTCTAACCTTGTGTGGGGGACCTTCCCCTTAGGATATGATATATTTGGTAATTGAAATGCCTTGTACATGAGGTGACTCTTTGCACGAAAATAACAGTTGAAAGAGAAATGAGGTGACACACGTAGAGTTAGTGTTGATTTGGACTTTTGTGTTGACTGACTTTTGAATATCAGGAATAATATTTTGAAATTGAAAAAAAATAGCGGTTAGGGAATTGATTGTTTATTTTTGGAAAAAAAAACCAATGCCCAAATAACTGTCAAAACTCTGCCGAAATTTTGAGAAAATGAAAAAAAAAATGTTTTATTAGTTTGTTTTATTAAAAGCAAAGGAAAAATAGAAAGAAAAAAAAGAGTCGTTGTTCTGTCTTGTTTTTAAAAAAACAAATTAGAAAAAAAAATAGTTTGTCTTGCCATAAAAAAAATGAAAATGAAAAAGAGTCTTGTTTTAAAATGAGTTTTTATTTATTTATTTGTTTAGATACCAAAATAAAAATAACTAATAAAATAAAAAGAGTCGCGTCGAAAGTGGTTTTATTATTTGTTGCAAATATGTATATATATAAAAATCCAAAAAGTTGTTCTTTATTTCCAAAAAATGTATATATATCTTTATTTGTTGCAAAAATATTTGTCGTGCCAAAAGTCTAGAAAAGTTTTTTTTAGACTCTCAATTTTCAAAACAAAAAAAAAATCCAAAATTTTTTTTTCCTTTCTTCTTAGAATAAGAAAAAAAAAAAATCTTCCTTTTACTTTAGAAATTCTCAAAGTTCAAATCAAAAGAAAAGGAATTCTTAGAAGTCTTTCTTTCAAAAAAGAAAATCAATCAAAAATCCAAAAAAAAAATATATATACTTCATTTCTTCTTTTAAAGCAGTTCTTTTACAAATTCAAAAAAAAAAAAATTATTTACTTTATTCACGACCTGCCCGAACTACGCGGGTTTGATTCTCACCGGATGTGAGATACGTAGGCAACCCTCATCGGGTCCAACCCCCATTTTTGCTAAAATAGCCAAAAACCAATAAATAAATAAATAAAAAACGTGTCAAAATTTTAATTTTGTCATAAATAAGTCGGGCAGTGTCCAGCCTCCCCTTTTGCTAAAAAAAATAGCCAAAAAAATATGTCAAATTTAATAAAGAAGTCGGGTGACGTTGTTTTGTCAAGACACAGCCGAATGTTCCCGAAAGGGACGTCGGAAGGTTGACTTTGCATAAACAGCCACTTTTTGGGTCATGTGTAGGATTTTGGTCCATTCGACCCACACGGCCTTAAAAATCTTCGTCCCCGAGGCGCTGAAGGGCCATGTTTGAAACACCCGGTTTTATTATAACTTGAAAAAAAAAAGAGTCAACGGTTAGGTGAATACCATTTAGATTTTTGGTCAAAATAAGCCGAGCCAGCTTCGGCCGCGTCTTAAACCGTTCTTGCCGAAATAGCCCTAGAGTATCTTTCAATTGTTGAAAGGCTATTTTCGTAAAAGAATGAACAAGTTTGTAAAGTGTCGTAAAATAATCCTCTCCGGCCTCAAAATTTGGAAGGGGCCACATTTGAAAAATAACCGTTTGGTTGTCTTTGTCAAACGGGAAAAGAAGCTGGTCGTTTGTTTTTGGAGTTTGTAAATCTTTTAATTAGAATATGTGGGTTGTTTGATTTTCGAGTTTGTAGGTCATCTTCAAACCTTTGAAACCCAGTTTTGTTTAATATGAAAATTGAAAAAAAATGATTAGTATTGTTTATCTTTTATTGGTCCGAACTACGCAAGGTCTGATTCATGCGGGGTCATGATACGTAGGCAATCTCCATAAGATTCGACCACAACAAAAAATGAAAAAGAAAATGAAAAAAAAGGGAAAAAGATGTTGCTAGTAATAAGAACCGACTGAGTCCATTCTAACATGTTTTGTTTTGAATTGTGAAGAAAGTTGAGTTGGTCGGTTTGTTCAGAGGGTTCAACAAGAGTCTACTGTGCCGGAAAAATAGAATACTGAAACAGCAAATGACCGGAGTGTGTCAAGCATGGGCCAGTGGGCAAGGACAGCCTTGTCATGAGTCACAATTTGCGACACAACAAGAGCAGTACCACTCTCCTAAGTACCACCCGTACTCGTTCGATCTTCCTGCAAAGATTGAAGAGCCTGCCCGAAAGATGGTACAAGAAGATATGACCCAAAGAGTGAAAAACTTAGAACAATGGTTGAAAAACAGGCAAGGGTTATCTGGTCAAAAGAGTGTTGCCTTCAAAGATCTATGTATGTTCCCCGATGTCCACTTGCCGCCTGGTTTCAAGGCTCCCAAATTTGAAAAGTACGATGGACATGGAGATCCCATTGCCCACCTGAAAAGGTATTGCAATCAAATGAGAGGTGCGGGAAGAAATGAAGAATTGTTGATGGCTTATTTTGTGGAAAGCCTTACGGGAGTAGCTTCCGAATGGTTTATGGATCAAGACACGTCTCGCTGGTATGTCTGGGACGACATGGCACAAGCATTTTTCAAACAGTTCCAATACAGCGTCGACATGGCCCCAGACCGCATTTCCCTTTCAAACCTGAAAAAGAAACCAAGTGAAAGTTTCAGAGAATATGCCATTAAATGGAGAGAGCAAGCAGCTCGAGTTAAGCCACCCATGGATGACCACGAGCTAATAACTGTCTTCCTTCAAGCGCAAGAGCCAGATTACTTTCAGAACATGATGTCCGTAGTTGGCAAATCCTTCTCGGAAGCAATCAAAATGGGAGAAATAATAGAGAATGGTCTTAAGACAGGAAAAATTATGAGTCAAGCAGTTTTTAAAGCTGCAACTCACGCTGTCCGGGTTGAGTCTGATAATTTTTGCGACACAAATGAGAAGATTGAAGAAATTATGATGACATCAGGGTCAAGAAGAGGTCCTAGGAGAACATCTCGAAGTATGTTGCCCGGCCACCAAAACGCCCCAGAAGGCGAGCACGAGCGTCACAAAATCTCCAGAAGCCTCCACATAACTTTCAGGTGCCCTATAACCCACATCCAAGCCAGAAGTATAAAGGGGAACGAAGGTTGAAAGATAATTTTACACCAATAGGAGAGTCCTATGAAAGCTTATTTGAGAGGTTAAAGCATCACGACATGATTGCATCTATTCCTCCAAATCATCTGGACCCACGTGCAAGAAGCTTTGACCCTTCTAAAAGGTGTGAATACCATTCCAATGCCCAGGGGCACAATGTTGAAAGTTGTCGGGATTTGAAAAAAGAAATAGAAAGGATGATCCAGGAAAATCTGATTGTGATCCAAGGTAATGACACCCAGAATATCGCGCAGAATCCTTTACCTGCACATCATGATGGGGAGGATGCCTGGTAACATGGGATTTTTGAGTCATCCCGGAAAGCCGCTAACTGATGATAATGATATTGAAGTTGGTAACGGTCTTGGCAATGATGATGGCTAAAACACCGTATTGGGCAATTGGAAAGGCCCTCCATCTCCTGGTCAGCCAGAGAGGAGTTTTGGTGGTTTATTTTGTTGTCATTTCTGTCGTCCGGATTATTTCAGGGTTGTAATCCGGATATTGTCTTGTGGTCAAACCCCCTTATCCTTTTATTTGTCTAGTACCTAATGTGGTGTTATCTGGTTTAGTTTTAGGGTTGTAACTGTTTATTTTGTCGTTTAAACGGTTCTACCTTTTGTCTAAAAGCAAATTCCCGTCTTTTTCATCTTCTTTGTTTAGTTTTTCTTTACCCTTTTGTTTTGCTTTTGTTCAATGCCGATTCTAGGGACATGACATGCGCACACAGTTTGGGCCTAATCTTAAAAGTTAATTATAAAACTTCGGAAAGGTGATCAGACCATTTAAAGAAAATAAGAACGGTGTGAGATTATTTGAAGCCCGAGTCATGTGGAATTAGGGCAAGTAAAACACAAAGAAAACTGCTAAATGCAAGATTCGCCGAATTGGCATGAGGGTCGTTCATGAGAGTGAGAGTGTCGCCCAGCAGTGCTTTAGAAATGACAAATGAAAAGCAAGTGTTTAACATAATTGTCAAGACCAGCACCGTCGGAAGAGACCATAAATCTATGTTCAATTATGTTGTTTGCACTTGGCATGTTTTGAAGACTGGAATGACGAAGGCATTTTGTTCTGCTACCTAAACACTTTATCCTTCATTACCCCTTTTGAGCCTTATTTTATTTTCTTTCATACCCCTCGTTCGGAATCAATAGCAACGACTAGGAAATACGAGCCTAGAAGGTAAAAAAAATCAAAAAAAAAACGAAAAAAAAAGAAAAAGAAAAATGATAACAAAAAAAAACAAAAGAAAGTCAGAAGAAAAAAGAGGAATTGGGAACTACGTTTGACCTGATTCCTCAAAGAGGATACGTAGGCGCTTCACGGCTCGGTCATAGGGTGCATAGTGTGCATAATGTGCATGGTATGCATGGTGTAATAAATAAATAAAAAAAAACAAAATTTAAATAAATAATCCCCAAGCAAGAAACTGGGGCAAGGGTGCGCTCGTGGTAAGCAAAATTGGTTCCGAATGTTGTAATTTTTAACCCCAAATTTATTTTTTTTTTGAGCCTTTAATACCCTTTCTTTCTAGCCTATCCAAAAACCCACATTACGGTCCAAAGAAAGACCTTCTGACCAGTCTGCAAAAGATCCCAAATCAGACAAATGAGAGTCTTACCGGTGAACATAACACTCTGTTCCACAATAGAAAAGACTCTAATCTCCAGCAGAGAGAGTCATACCGGCAACACTCCAAATCCCCAGCTGAAAAGTGATACAAATGAGAGAGTCTTATCGGTGAAAACCTTCACAGGCACCATAAGGCGATGAAAGCTGAGAGACAAACCAAAAATGAGAGAGACTTGATAGTGAAAACCCTTCGGGCACTACAAGTCGAATAGGATTGAGAATCAGATGGGGAATTGCCAATTGAAGATCTTGAAAGATGATTGACGGCGGAGGATAGGCCACATGTGCATGTCATGACCATTAGAGTCGGTGTCTGCGTTTGATAGGTTTTTGTTTATAGTTTCTTTTGTTAAAGAGTCATCTTTTTTCCTTTGTCCTTTTATTCTGTTCCCTTTTATCTTTTCCTTTCATAGAAATTTCCCCAGTAGAGTCTGTTTGGTCAGAACCAGTGGGAAATGACTTCAAAATATGCCATCAGCTTTCCAAGATAAGATCTGACTAATACATCCAAGTGATATAGTCAGGAAGGAACAAACGCGAGGCCAATGTCAAGAAAGATATCCCCAGCAAAAGGGAATTGACAAAGGGATCGACGAGTGTCAAGAGGGATATCCTTGCCGAAATCAGAGGTTATTAAAACCTCAAGGCCAAGGCCCGTGGACAAAACAAGGAGAGAAATAAGCATGACTTGGAAAATTCATGCGAGACTAAGAGGTCGGGAAAATGCAAGTCTCCGAGCCATGCCACGAAAGAAGAGGGATATCCCCAGCAGAAAAGGATTATCCCCAGCAAATAATATCATCCCTTGTGGAATGCAGAGCAAGGAAGGAAAAAGGGAAAAGTCGTCCCAGTGGAGTATCACAACCAACTACCACGCTTTAAGCTAACAAATTTTGTTTTGAAACAGGTAAAAAAATGGCATTGATGACAGAAATGCATGCCATAAGGGAGACTGTAAAACTGGGGCAGAAAATTTTCCTTTCATTTGGAAAATTTTCTGGAAGTCAGGTACCCATTTGAGGACGAATAAAAAATAACACCAGTCTCAAGGGAAGTGGTCTTTGAACCAGTGTTGCCCCATTATAATAAGTTTCCAATGGAGGAAATTGATCCCCAGCAGACAGAACAAAGGGATGACATTTGTGCTCAGAAAAACAAAAGCCATTATCATCCCTAGGAGCTTCCAGAAGAATGAAGCATCAATTTGAAGGGATAAAATTCCCCAGCAACGTTATCCTCAATAACATTATCCCAAGAAGATAACACTTTTATCCCCAGCAGTGTTGAGAGAAAATAAATTCTGAAAAAAAAGAGAGAAAAAAAAATTGAATTTGAAGGAGGGGAAGAAAGAAAACTACCGCAGTGGTATTATCCCCAGCAAGCAAGAACAAAGCAGCGCGAAGGAAGGAGAAAAGAAAAGAAGGAATTACGAAGGTAAGTTTCTCAAATCATTGATCTTTACATTTTTTTCCTAGGATAAAAGTCCTAGTCTGATGAATTTCCCTCCCGATACAATCTTGGTCCGATGAAATTTTCTCCCAAGATAAGATATCAAATCTTAGTCGGATGAATCTTTCTCCTAAGATCACAACAAAATGGACCTAGTCTGACGATTTATCTCCTAGAGTCAAAATCTTGGTCTGATGAAATTTTCTCCCAAGATAATATAATAAAATCTTAGTCGGATGAATCTTTCTCCTAAGATCACAACAAAATGGACCTAGTATGACGATTTATCTCCTAGAGTCAAAATCTTGGTCTGATGAAATTTTTCTCCCAAGATAATATAATAAAATCTTAGTCGGATGAATCTTTCTCCTAAGATCACACAAAATGGACCTAGTCTAACGATTTATCTCCTAGAGTCAAAATCTTGGTCTGATGAAATTTTTCTCCCAAGATGATATAATAAAATCTTAGTCGGATGAATCTTTCTCCTAAGATCACAACAAAATGGACCTAGTCTGACGATTTATCTCCTAGAGTCAAAATCTTGGTCTGATGAAATTTTTCTCCCAAGATAAAATCTTAGTCGGATGAATCTTTCTCCTAAGATCACAACAAAATGGACCTAGTCTGACGATTTATCTTCTAGAGTCAAAATCTTGGTCTGACGAAATTTTTCTCCCAAGATAAGATATCAAATCTTAGTCGGATGAATCTTTCTCCTAAGATCACAACAAAATGGACCTAGTCTGATGATTTATCTCCTAGAGTCAAAATCTTGGTCTGATGAAATTTTTTCTCCCAAGATAATATAATAAAATCTTAGTCGGATGAATCTTTCTCCTAAGATCACAACAAAATGGACCTAGTCTGACGATTTATCTCCTAGAGTCACAATCTTGGTCCGATGAAATTTTTCTCCCAAGATAAGATATCAAATCTTAGTCCGATGAATCTTTCTCCTAAGATAAGATATCAAATCCTAGTCTGATAAATTTTCTCCTAGGATAATTTTTTTTTTTAAAAAAGAAGTTTGAATTGAAAAAAAAAATGGTTGAAGTCAGGAGCCCCCCTGAAGAATAGAATGGCGATTTATTGGTTGAAATCAGGAGCCCGCCTGAAGAAAGGAAAGGCGTTTTAAAAAAAAAGGTTGTTGAAATCTCGTCATCCAAAGAAAGGAATGGCATTTTTTGAAAAGTTGTTGAAGTCAGGAGCCCCCCTGAAGAATAGAATGGCGATTTAGTAGTTGAAGTCAGGAGACCGCCTGAAGAGAGGAATGGCGATTTATTTTCAAAATTGTTGTTGAAGTCAGGAGCCCGCCTGAAGAAAGGAAAGGCATTTATTTTAAAAGTTGTGTATTTGAAGTCAGGAGCCCGCCTGAAGAGAGGAATGACGCTTATTTTTAAAAGTTGTTGTTGATGTTGGGAGCCCGCCCAGATAACAGAGGCATACATTTTAGTCTTTACATTTCAGTTGATGAAGTTGGGAGCCCGCCCATAGAACAGAGGCATACATTCAGTCTTTACATTTCAAGCATTGAAGTTGGGAGTCCGCCCATAAAACAGAGGCATACATTCAGTCTTTACATTTCAAGCATTGAAGTTGGGAGCCCGCCCAGATAACATAGGCATACATTTCAGTCTTTATATTTCAAGCGTCGAAGTTGGGAGCCCGCCCAAACAACAGAGGCATAAATTTCATTCTTTACATTTCAAGCATTGAAGTTGGGAGCCCGCCCAGATAACAGAGGCATACATTTCAAGTCTTTAATTTTCAAGTATTGAAGTTGGGAGCCCGCCCAGATAACAGAGGCATACATTTCAAGATCAAGTCAGAGGACAATAAAACAGAGGGTTACAATAGGAATCCCCAGCAGGAAACAATAAAATTCCCCGGCACCGGGAAACAGAAGGTTGCAACAAGAGGTCACAGTACAAACTCAAGTACATGTGTCAAAAGAAGTAAAGCACCGAAAGAAATGCAAGCAGACAAGGAAGCAAGGCAACAAAAACAAATTGTACTCTAGCCTAGCTTCTTGTTTTTTTTAAGCACGGTGTAACAAGGAGATCGGTAAGCAGTAGTAATAGCATGCAACAACAGTAACAATGCAGTCCCACGGTAGTCCCAGCTACCAAAATTTTCCCGAACTACATTGGCCTGATTCCTGTTTAGCCCAGGATATGTAGGAAACCTTTGAAGCAAAGGTTCGGTCAAATCTTTTTCAAAAATGCTTCAACGGAGTACTCGGATGGGCAAAAATCGCTCGCTTTATCTTTGCACGAAAACCCTTCGTGTCTTCGGGCAAAGAGGGGCAGCTGTAAGCACGTGATTTTTGCCCTATATGAGAATTACTCCCAAAAAAATTCAAAAATAAAATAATTTTCATTGGTGTGCAATTTTTGTGATATTTTGTGATATTTTGTGTAACTATTTGTATGTTTGTCTGTGCATGTTTATTTGTTAAATTATTAAAAATACAAAAATATGTTGCATTTCGCATGGAGGATTTAATTCTACAATTGTTAGTAATTAAATTTTTTTTACAAAAAAATAAAAATTACAAAAATAGGCATCGTTTGCATTTTTAGCATTTAATGTCCAAATATACAATTTTATGCTTAATTATTACTTAATTGTGCGTTAATTGTTATTGGGAGTTAATTTGCGCTTTTATAACTTAATTTAGTTCTTAATAATAGTTTAAGTATTTTTTATAATTTAGTTTTAGAGAAATAAAAGAAGAAAAGAGAGCGAAAATATAAAGGAAGTCGGAATTGGGCCTCTTCTTCGATTTCAAGCCACCGGCCCAAAAAATGGCCCAATCTTCCATACGACCCAGTCCATTTCGAACTGGGTCGACCCAGTCCATAACCCAACACCCCTATTATCTTACAAACAACACAAAACAAAAGAAAAAAGGAGAAAAAACCCTAAAAAGACTAGGAAGTCATCCGCCCCCCCCCCTCCTAGCTTCTTCTTCTTCCTTAAGCTTCTCCAAGGTCATCCATGGATTCCCCCTCAAAGCTCAACCATGGCTGCCCAACGTCACACTCACACACACACGCACCAACACCCCAAAGCTGCCCTCCCATGAACGAAAAAAAAAACCATGAACAACCCAATGCGAAGCTCGCTTCAGCCGCGTCAACGCTACTGCTGCTGCTCACGTCTTCAGCTGCTACTGTGCCGCAGCTACTTCGTCTTCCTCCATCGTGCCGCTGCCATGATTGACGCCACTACTGCTTCAACTTTCTTCCGCAGCTGCTGCCCGTTTTTGCCTTTTGCTTCATCTCCCCCATTCGAACAATCACTCCTTCCTGCGACCACTCGTTTCCAGCTCAGGTATGCGGCTGCTGCTACGTCCAAACGGAAAATAAAAGGGCTGCCGTTTGCATCGCCTCACTGCTGCTACTATTTCGACATGTTCGTCGCCGTTTGTTCGAGCTTTGGTCGAGGTTCGTCGAGTTAGTCCATACATATTTCATGTCAGTCCGGTTAGTAGATTTTTGAGTTTTATTTTGTCCGTATTTTGTTTTCATATTTTCGAATCTAAAATCGGCAAATATTTGTTTTGTTTATCGTTTGAATTAATTTTAGTTCATGTTCATGTGTTGTTTGTTAAATTAATTTTCAGATTTCAAAGTAGAAGTTTAGTTAGTTGTTTTCATATTCATTTCATGTTTGTATTATTGTTTAAGTGAATATTTGTTAGTTTGATGTTTGTTAGATTCAAATTGAAATTTAATTAACTATTTCTTCAATTTGTTTCATGAGTTTATGTATTGTTAGAAATTGTTAATATTGTTAAGTTCAAGTTTAAGTTCATAATTGTTTCTTCGTCGATCTTGTTATTTGTCTAAAGAATTTAGTTGTGTTAGAGAAATATGTTGGTTTAATCGTTTAAATCCATCATGTTTGTTGTTCAAAATAGATTCAATTCATGTTCATACTTTGTTTAATTGTTCTTGAATTGTTGGTTGTAATATTGTTAGAGTTGATTTTAAGTTTAATATGATTGAAGTTAGAAATCTAAATATACTTGTTTGTTGTAGTTGTTGAATCCGAAAATAGGATTGTTTGTTGCTAAAATATTGTTCAATCAAATTTTAGTTGTTCTTTGTTGTTCAATTTGTGTTCATGTGATTTGTTGTTGAAATGTTGTTAAAATCGTGTTCATATGATATTGTTGTTATGATGTTCATCCGTGTTCATATTGTTGTTTGAACATTGTTAGAAATTGATCATATTGTCTATATTTTGGTTAAGTTTGATTAATTGATGTGTTATAGCTGATGGGTAGTTTGGTAATTTATAGTACTTTCGGGGGTAAAGTAGTAATTTGCAATAGGGTCAGAGGGGTAGTTTAGGAATTGTACATTTTGTAATTGTTTATATGAAGCATGGGGGACAAAATGAAATGGGGTGGGTTGTGATATAGTTGTTTAATATAAAGGGGGGACAAGATTTAATTTAAAGGGGAATCTTGCATTATTTTAAATGAAGCATGGGGGGACAAAATATAATGGGGTGGTATGATATGTTTTATTAATGTAATGGGGATGAGTGGAAAGATAATGGGTTGGGTAGAGAAAAAGTATGAATTTTAATTAATTGAAAGGTTTATGGGATGGGTTATAAGAAGAAGTCTTGAACACAAAACATAGACAATACAGAGAGAACAGAAAAGATACGAGAAAAAATACACACACAGATAGAGAGAAAAAACGGACAGAGAACAGAAGAGAGAAAAATTCCGAAAAATATTTAAGCTTTCAAAATAAAAATAAAAGCTAAAAAATCTACTGCTTTCTTTCTTTGTTTGAAATTAGTATTAATGGTTGTTGTTTCAATTAAAGCTTAAAGCTTTTGTTTTTGGGATTACTACTCCACCGGTCTGTTACTGGGTTGTTACTGTTGCTGGGCAGTTGTTGCTGTTGTACTGTTATTACTGCTGCTGATTCTCATCTTCATTTTCTTTTGCTTCCAATATCAGGTACATATCTGTAAATTCATGTCACGAAAAGGTTCAACATGACAAATTAATGAAGTTCGGGAATTATAATTCTGTTTTCCATTCATTCAAGTTCATTAGTTAAAAATTTGGTTTTTGTTTCAGTTGATTAATATAGTAGCACGTTTGGCGTAATGAATATAAGATAATTGTTACCTCTTAAAGTTCGTTTAAGCGTTGTAATAATATCATCTATTTCAGAATTTTCATTAAGTGAAGTCATGATTGAAATATCAAGGTAGGGAACATGGCATAAAATGGGCCATTAATTACATCCCGTAATATTGTTAGCTAAATGTAAAGTAGAATGGAAGTATCAAGAAATTACATTATTAGTATATCTTGTAAAAAATCTGATTTTTTTACAGCGCCCGCGGGGCGCGTGGGGAGTTTTCTCCAATTAAAGGACAGTCGAAACGGGATTTGTTTGTTTATTTCAGAGTCGCCACCTGGAAATTTTAAGGCGTCCCAAGTCACCGGTTTTAATCCCTGAATCGAGGAGAATATGACTCTGTCTATTTAACAGTCTGCGCACCAGAAATCCGGATAAGGAATTCTGTTAACCCGGGAGAAGGTGTTAGGCATTCCCGAGTTCCGTGGTTCCAGCACGGTCGCTCAACTGTTATATTCGGCTTGATTATTTTGATTTGTAAAATACATTTTTATTGCATGATTTTATTGTTACCGCTTCTATTTAGATTTAAAAACCCTTCTTTGAATCGAATCACGCGTACGTGTATCCGTTTTATATATTATATATATTTTAACGTGAAAAATCGTGTCACGCGTACGTATACACAATGATATGGATAATATAATAATTATTATTTTTTTTTCGAAATTTTTTATTATAAAAAAAAAAAGACTAGTTCGAAATTGTGCTTAAAATAAAATCAAGAACGTTCGTCGCTCTTGTATAATTAAATATTGAACCGCACATCTCGAGTTATATGAAATTAATATTGATATTCTCCGAAGAGCCCCCTTTTTATTAAATGTTCGTTCGAAGTTGCGCGAATGCATAATCCGAATTGCTTTTAGAAATATAATCAGGTTACGCGAACGCATCCCTAATCACGCAAAATATTCTTAATAGTAGTATAGATTTTCCATAAATTGTTGAATGTTGACCGCAAATTATATTTTTTGCGTAAGAATTATATTTCTCCAGGCCATTCAAATTTAAAAGGGTAAAAATAAACGTGAGATTAATAATACCATTTTTCCGTAAATACAATATATGCATACCCAAAAAGTGAATTGCATATAAAACTAGGAAAAAGAATTAATTTGATAAACAAACTAATAGTTTTCGAAGAAATTATATCTCCTTCTCATCTACTTATTTTTAGTCCAAAGTTATAACTATTCGGTTAATTTTTGATTACGAAGATTGAGTTTGAGATAAATAAACCAATTCTTATTCTCTGCCTATGCGAATATTTGCAAACACTAACTCTATATTTTGTAAAAAAAAATCATCGACATTATTTCATACATTAAAAGAAATGAGTTGATTTAACTACGCCATTTGTTATTAATAAAGAGAATTAATCTACCAATTGATTTAATAAGACGACATCATCTAGCCTTAAACAAAATTGGATATTTGACAAAATAAGCTAGTAATGTAATTTTTGGGTATTTTCGTACTATTCTTTACTTAGCTAACAATATCACAAGATTTAATTAATGGCCAATTTTCTGCAATGTTCCCTATCAATTCAAACAGTAAATGTCATCACTAGTCCTAAAAACATATAAGATTATCGTGGAATTTACTACTCCAAAAGGTTAATTAGTTAACAGTTTATCATGTCAAGTATAATACTATACTAACCAATTAAAACAAAACTGAAACTTAAACTAATAAAATTTAAATGAGTAGAAGACATCCTTATAACCAAACTTCATTTACTTGCCATGTTGAAGCTTTTCATGACATGAATTTACAGATATGTACCTGATATTGGAAGCAAAAGAAAATGATGATGAGAATCAGCAACAATAATAACAGTACAATAGCAACAACTGCCCAGCAACAGTAACAACCCAGTAACAGACCGGTGGAGTAGTAATCCCAAAAACAAAAGCTTTAAGCTTTAAATGAAACAACAACCATTAATACTAATTTCAAACAAAGAAAGAAAGCAGTAGATTTTTTAGCTTTTATTTTTATTTTGAAATCTTGAATATTTTTCGGAATTTTTCTCTCTTCTATTCTCTGTCCGTTTTTTCTCTCTATCTGTGTGTGTATTTTTTCTCGTATCTTTTCTGTCTGTTCTCTTGTCTTGTGTTCAAGACTTCTTCTTATAACCCATCCCATAAACCTTTCAATTAATTAAAATCCATACTTTTTCTCTACCCAACCCATTATCTTTCCACTCATCCCCATTACATTAAATAAACATATCACACCACCCCATTATATTTTGTCCCCCATGCTTCATTTAAAATAATGCAAGATTCCCCCTTTAAATTAAATCTTGTCCCCCCTTTATATTAAATAACCATATCACAACCCACCCCATTTCATTTTGTCCCCCATACTTCAAATAAACAATTTCAAAATGTACAATTCCTAAACTACCCCTCACGACCTTACTGAAATTACCAAACTACCCATGAACGTACTACAAATTTACCAAACTACCCATCAGCTATAACACATCAATTAATCAAACTTAACCAAAATATAGACAATATGATCAATTTCTAACAATGTTCAAACAACAATATGAACATGGATGAACATCATAACAACAATATCACATGAACACAATTTTAACAACATTTCAACAACAAATCACATGAACACAAATTGAACAACAAAGAACAACTAAAATTTGATTGAACAATACTTTAGCAACAAACAATCCTATTTTCGGATTCAACAACAACAACAATTAAAGTATGAAGATTTCTAAATTCAATCATATTGAACTTAAAATCAACTCTAACAACATTACAACAAACAATTCTTATATTAAACTTTAAACAAGATTATGAGAACAATTCAAGAAATAATCATAAATGGTAACAAGAAATCAAACTATACAAAATTCGGATTCAAGATCATCCAAACAAAGTATGAACATGAATGAATCTATTTTAACACAACAAACATGACGGATTAAACGATTAAATCAATATATTCCTTTAACACAACTAAATTCTTTTTAGACAAATAACAAGATCGACGAATAAACAATTATGAACTTAAGCTTGAACTTAACAATATTAACAATTTCTAACAATACATAAACTCATGAAACAAATTGAAGAAATAGTTAATTAAATTTCAATTTGAATCTAACAAACATCAAACTAACAAATATTCATTTAAACAATAATACAAACATGAAATAAACATGAAAACAACTAATTAAACTTCTATTTTGAAATCTGAAAAATTAATTTTAACAAAGCACATGAACATGAACAAACTAGAAAAAATGATTTCAACGATAAACAACGAACAAAACAAGAATCAAATATTTAACGATTTTAACTTTTAGAAATATAAAAACGAAATATGGACAAAATAAAACTCAAAAACAACTAACCGGAGATGAATCAACAAAGAACTTTGATTGTAAACAAATCTGTCCGAGCCTCGACCAAAGCTCGAACAAATGACGACGAAGACGAAGAGAAGATGAAGCAGCCCGTAGCTACTGCCGCGATGAGCAGCAGCAGCAGTCCGTCCAACACCTGCTGCGACGAGCAGCAGCAGCACGACGTCAAGACAGCAGCAACGGCGGCGATAGGCAGCAACAGCGGCGGCGATAGGCAGCAGCACAGCGCTGACAGCCATGGACGACGACATGGTCGACGTCGAAGCTCGTCCATGGCTGTGTTCGTTTGGTTGTTTGGTTGAGACAGAAGCAACAACAGCTGGTCGACCATGGCAGCGGCAGTCTGTCGATGAGGATGACGGGAAGACGATGCACCGGCAGAAGCAGCGGGGAGCAGAAACGGGCAGCAGTGCGCACAACGGAGGTTTGACGAAGAAGATGAAGCAACGGAGAAACAATGGACGATGTCGACGGAAAAGATGAAGACGTGAAGATGGAGGGGAAGCCATGGTTGGGGTGTAAGGGGGGGGCAACCATGGTTGTGTTTTTTTTAGCTTGGGGAAGATGATGAAAAGAGAGAAAGAGAAGAAAGGGGGGGGGGGGGGCGGATTGGTTAGGTCTTTTTAGGTTTTTTTTTTTTTGTTTTGTGTTGTTTGTAAGATAATAGGATGTTGGGTTATGGACTGGGTCGACCCAGTTCGAAATGGACTGGGTCGTAGGGAAGATTGGGCCATTTTTGGGCCTATGGCTTGAAATCGAAGAAGAGGCCCAATTCCGACTTTCTTTATATTTTCGCTCTCTTTTCTTCTTTTATTTCTCTAAAACTAAATTATAAAAATACTTAAACTATTATTAAGAACTAAATTAAGTTATAAAAGTGCAAATTAACTCCAAATAACAATTAACGCACAATTAAGTAATAATTAAGCATAAAATTGTATATTTGGACATTAAATGCTAAAAATGCAAAAGATGCCTATTTTTGTAATTTTCATTTTTTGTAAACAAATTTAATTAGTAACAATTATAGAATTAAATCCTACATGCAAAATGTGACATATTTTTGTATTTTTTATTAATTTAGCAAATAAACACGCACAGACAAATACAAATAATTATTCAAAATATCACAAAATTGCACACCAAAGAAAAATCATTTTATTTTTGAATTTTTGGGAGTAATTCTCATATTGGGCAAAAATCACGTGCTTACAGCTGCCCCTCTTTGCCCGAAGACACGAAGGGTTTTCGTGCAAAGATAAAGCGAGCGATTTTTGCCCATCCGAGTACTCCGTGTGAAGCATTTTTTTTGAAAAAGATTTGACCGAACCTTTGCTTCAAAGGTTTCCTACATATCCTGGGCTAAACAAGAATCAAGTCAATGTAGTTCGGGAAGCTTTGGTAGCTGGGACTACCGTTGGACTGTAATGTTACTGTTGTTGCATGCTATTACCACTGCTTACCGATCTCCTTGTTACACCGTGCTTAAAAGAAAACAAAAAGCTAGGCTAGACTGAAATTTTTCTTGTTGCCTTGCTTCCTTGTCTGCTTGCATTTCTTCCGGTGCTTTCCTTCTTTTGACACATGTACTTGAGTTTGTACTGTGACCTCTTATTGCAACCTTCTGTTTACCGCTGCCGTGGAATTTTATTGTTTCCTGCTGGGGATTCCTATTGTAACCCTCTGTTTTATTGTTCTCTGACTTGATCTTGAAATGTATGCCTCTGTTATCTGGGCAGGCTCCCAACTTCAATACTTGAAAATTAAAGACTTGAAATGTATGCCTCTGTTATTTGGGCGGGCTCCCAACTTCAATGCTTGAAATATAAAGACTGAAATGTATGCCTCTGTTGTCTTGGCGGGCTCCCAACTTCAACAACTGAAATGTAAAGACTGATATGTATGCCTCTGTTATCTGGGCGGGCTCCCAACATCAATAACAACTTTAGAAATAAACGTCATTCCTCTCTTCAGGCGGGCTCCTGACTTCAACCAATACATTGCCATTCCTTTCTTTAGGTTGGCAATATTTCAACAACTTTTTTTTTTAAAAAAAAAACGCCTTTCCTCTCTTCAGGCGGGATCCTGACTTCAACAACAACTTTGAAAATAATCGCCATTCCTCTCTTCAGGCGGGCTCCTGACTTCAAACCATACATCGCCATTCCTTTCTTTAGGTTGGCAAGATTTCAACATCTTTTTAAAACGCCTTTCCTCTCTTCAGGCGGGCTCCTGACTTAAACCAATAAATCGCCATTCTATTCTTCAGGGGGGCTCCTAACTTCAACCTCTCTTTTTTCAATTCAATTCTTTTCAAATTATCCTAGGAGAAAATTCATCAGACTAGGATTTGATATCCTATCTTAGGAGAAAGATTCATCGGACTAAGATTTGATATCTTATCTTGGGAGAAAAATTTAATCAGACCAAGATTTTGACTCTAGGAGATAAATCGTCAGACTAGGTCCATTTTGTTGTGATCTTAGGAGAAAGATTCTTCCGACTAAGATTTTATCTTGGGAGAACAATTTCATCAGACCAAGATTTTGACTCTAGGAGATAAATCGCCAGACTAGGTCCACTTGTTGTGATCTTAGGAGAAAGATTCATCCGACTAAGATTTTATCTTGGGAGAAAAATTTCATCAGACCAAGATTTTGACTCTAGGAGATAAATCGTCAGACTAGGTCCATTTGTTGTGATCTTAGGAGAAAGATTCATCCGACTAAGATTTTATCTTGGGAGAACAATTTCATCAGACCAAGATTTTGACTCTAGGAGATAAATCGTCAGACTAGGTCCATTTGTTGTGATCTTAGGAGAAAGATTCATCCGACTAAGATTTTATCTTGGGAGAACAATTACATCAGACCAAGATTTTGACTCTAGGAGAAAAATCGTCAGACTAGGTCCATTTGTTGTGATCTTAGGAGAAAGATTCATCCGACTAAGATTTTATCTTGGGAGAACAATTTCATCAGACCAAGATTTTGACTCTAGGAGATAAATCGTCAGACTAGGTCCATTTTGTTGTGATCTTAGGAGAAAGATTCATCCGACTAAGATTTTATCTTGGGAGAACAATTTCATCAGACCAAGATTTTGACTCTAGGAGATAAATCGTCAGACTAGGTCCATTTTGTTGTGATCTTAGCAGAAAGATTCATCCGATTAAGATTTTATCTTGGGAGAACAATTTCATCAGACCAAGATTTTGACTCTAGGAGATAAATCGTCAGACTAGGTCCACTTGTTGTGATCTTAGGAGAAAGATTCATCCGACTAAGATTTTATCTTGGGAGAAAAATTTCATCGGACCAAGATTGTATCGGGAGGTAAATTCATCAGACTAGGACTTTTTATCCTAGGAGAAAAATGTAAAGATCAATGATTTGAGAAACTTACCTTCGTAATTCCTTCTTTTCTTTTCTCCTTCCTTCGCGCTGCTTTGTTCTTGCTTGCTGGGGATAATACCACTGCGGTAGTTTTCTTTCTTCCCCTCCTTCAAATTCATTTTTTTTTTCAGAATTTATTTTCTCTCAACACTTTCGAAATAAGGCGATGAAAGCTGAGAGACAAACCAAAAATGAGAGAGACTTGATAGTGAAAACCCTTCGGGCACTACAAGTCGAATAGGATTGAGAATCAGATGGGGAATTGCCAATTGAAGATCTTGAAAGATGATTGACGGCGGAGGATAGGCCACATGTGCATGTCATGAACATTAGAGTCGGTGTCTGCGTTTGATAGGTTTTTGTTTATAGTTTCTTTTGTTAAAGAGTCATTTTTTTCCTTTGTCCTTTTATTTTGTTCCCTTTTATCTTTTCTTTTCATAGAAATTTCCCCAGTAGAGTCTGTTTGGTCAGAACCAGTGGGAAATGACTTCAAAATAGGCCATCAGCTTTCCAAGATAAGATCTGACTAATACATCCAAGTGAATAGTCAGGAAGGAACAAGCGCGAGGCCAATGTCAAGAAAGATATCCCCAGCAGAGTCGCCAGAGCTGTCACACCTCCTTTTTCCGCACCCGCGAGGGTGCAAGGGAGTTTTTCCAATTAAAGGACAATCGAGACGGGATTGGTTTATTTATTTCAGAGTCGCCACTTGGGAGATTTAGGGTGTCCCAAGTCACCAATTTTAATCCCGAATCGAGGAAAAGAATGACTCCATATTATAGTCTGCGTACCAAAAATCCGGATAAGGAATTCTGTTAACCCGGGAGAAGGTGTTAGGCATTCCCGAGTTCCGTGGTTCTAGCATGGTCGCTCAACTGTTATATTCGGCTTGATTATCTGATTTTATACAAATATGAACTTATGTGCAAATTTTATCTTTTAACCGCTTTATTATTATTGTTTTTAAAAAGAAATGTGAACATCGCTTAAAACACGTCTTTGGACTGCGTCACATGAAATGCACCCACAATCCGGAACACGTTTTATTTGATGTATTGGGATTTGGATTCGGGTCGCATGAAATGCACACCCAGGCTTAAGAAAGTAAAATATTAAACACGCGCCTAAAGAGATTATCGCGTTATTATTTTGGGGAAGACCATGAAATTCGCTAAACGGTCCTTCCGAATTCTAATTAAACCATACATTTTGTGAGGGCCCCGCAATCTATACGTTTTATTTGGTGAGGCTCGTCTCATTTTTATTTTTAAAGGATAAACCTACAATGACTATATTTTCTATTAAGTTCGTCTCTAAAATAAAAGAAAATCTCTTAATTATTTACATGCTGAAAAACGTAACTTATTAGTTATTAGTTTACGGCTAATGCGAATGAAAAATTGCGATCGAGTTTGTACAAAAAAAAAACTGCGTTCATTTTATATTCTGTTATTCAATAATACTAGAACATGAGATTGACCATAATATCAAAACAGATTAATTATTCTCCGATTAATTTAAACTAACATTATTAGATGAAGAAAGTATACATATGCAACCTCATTATTCATTAATCATTCAACTACATCTTTATACGAAGAAAGAAAAATTATATTCAACCACAAATCTAAACAGGAGGAATTCAACAGGAACAAAGCCTGATTAATATTTCATTTTTTGCTTCAAGCCGAGATTGTACAAATGTGTACCTGGAAACAGCAGTACAAGAACAAAAGAAGGAGAAGTCAACAGCAGTAATAACACAGCAACAGCAGATTCAGCAACACCGCAAACCAGTACAGTAGGAATAGCAGAAAACCCAGGAGACTATAAACGACTCCAAATATAGAGAAGAAGTAAAAGGCAGGAAGATTCTGACTATTTCAGATTTTAAGCGAGGCAATGAAGCAGTAACTATTCTTTTTCAACTTCAAAACTCTCCAAAATGAATTCTGCCCTTGTATATTCAGTGTATCCAGAATGTATATCGGGTGTATACTTCTCACTCCGCCCCCTCTTTTTTTCTTCTCTCTATCTAGTTTTTCCTCTCTTTTTTTCCACCCCTTCTTCCTAAATTTTCTCTTCTATTTATAGCAAAATTTTGCAAGATTCCCCCTTTAAATTAAATCTTGTCCCCCCTTTATATTAAATAATCATATCACCACCCACCCCATTTCATTTTGTCCCCCATGCTTCATATAAACAATTACAAAATGTACAATTCCTAAACTACCCCCTCCGACCTTACTGAAATTACCAAACTACCCCTGAACGTACTACAAATTTACCAAACTACCCATCAGCTATAACACATCAATTAATCAAACTTAACCAAAATATAGACAATATGATTAATTTCTAACAATGTTCAAACAACAAATTTCATGAACATGATTTCTTCAATATTTCAATAACAAATCACATGAACATGATTTCTTCAACATTTCAACAACAAATCACATGAACACAAATTGAACAACAAAGAACAACTAAAATTTGATTGAACAATATTTTAGCAACAACCAATCCTATTTTCGGATTCGACAACAACAACAAACAAGTATATTTAGATTTCTAAATTCAATCATATTGAACTTAAAATCAACTCTAACAACATTACAACAAACAATTCTTATATTAAACTTTAAACAAGATTATGAGACCAATTCAAGAAATAATCATAAATGGTAAACAAGAAATCAAACTATACACATTTCGGATTCAAGATCAAACAAACATAATATGAACATGAATTAAATCTAAAAATAAAAATGACGGATTCAAATGATTAAAACCAACATACTTCCCTTACTACAACTAAATTCTTTTAGGCAAATGACAAAACAAAACCTAAGAAGAAACAATTATGAATTTAAACTTGAACTTAACAATATAAACAATTTCCGGAAAATACATAAAATACATGAAACAAATTGAAGAAACAATTAATTAAACTTCAATTTGTATCTAACTAATATTAAACTAACAAATATTCACTTAAACAATAATACAAACATGAAATAAACATGAAAACAACTAATTAAACTTCTATTTTGAAATCTGAAAATTAATTTTAACAAAGCACATGAACATGAACAAACTAGAAAAACGATTTCAACGATGAACAACGAACAAAACAAGAATTGAATTCTTTAACGATTTTGGATCCGGAAAATATCAAACAAAATACGGACAAAATAAGACTCAAAATCTACTAACCGGAAATGAGCAACGATGAACTCGAACGGACACGGACAACTCGAACAAAGCTTGAATAAACGGGGTCTGTTTGGTGATAATAGTAGTCGGACGCAGCAGCGGAAAGCAACGTCCATGGCGGGCAGCAGCAGCGATCATACAGTAGCGGCAACCCAGCAGTGGTGTCCCAGCAGTGGCATCCCAGCAGTGGCGTCCAAGCAGTGATAGCAGCAGCAATGTCGGAGAAGATGCAACGACAGCCATGGGAGCTCGAGTTCGAGCTCGATGAAGCTCGTCCATGGCTGGATGCGGCGGGCAGCAGTTGTGGTGGTTTGTTTGGACGATGCAGCAGCAACATGAAGGATGAAAAACGCAGCAGCAGCAGTGTCGGAGAAGAAGAAAACGCAACAGCAGGAGGAGAAGCAACTACGGGCAACAATGGTGGCGTAAAAGTTGCTCGACGAACTTGAAAAACGCAGCCATGGCAGCGAGGGGATGTCGTGGGGGTGAGAGTGGTTGTGTTGTGTGTGTGTTGACGTGAGGGGGGCAGGGGTGTGAGGGGAAAGGTCTGCCATGGGAGGAGCTTGGGGAAGCTTGAGGAAGAAGAAGAAGATAGGAGGGGGCGGATGGATTTCTTAGGGTTTTCTTCTTCTTCTTTTCTTTTTTGTTTTGTTTTTGTTTTGCAAAAAAATGAAAGACAAAGGGGGTTTGGGTCTTTTGGGTTATGGATTGGGTCGACCCAGTTCGAAATGGACTGGGTCGTAGGGAAGATTGGGCCATTTTTTGGGCTTGTGGCTTGAATATGAAGAAGAGGCTCAATTCCGACTTTCTTTATATTTTCGCTCTCTTTTCTTCTTTTATTTCTCTAAAACTAAATTATAAAAATACTTAAACTATTATTAAGAACTAAATTAAGTTATAAAAGTGCAAATTAACTCCCAATAATAATTAACGCACAATTAAATAATAATTAAGCATAAAATTGTATATTTGGACATTAAATGCTAAAAATGCAAACGATGCCTATTTTTGTAATTTTTAATTTTTGTAAAACAAATTTAATTACTAACAATTGTAGAATTAAATCCTCCATGCGAAATGCAACATATTTTTGTATTATTAATAATTTTACAAATAAACATGCACAGACAAACATACAAATAGTTACACAAAATATCACAAAAATTGCACACCAATGAAAATTATTTTATTTTTGAATTTTTTGGGAGTAATTCTCATATAGGGCAAAAATCACGTGCTTACAGCTGCCCCTCTTTGCCCGAAGACACGAAGGGTTTTCGTGCAAAGATAAAGCGAGCGATTTTTGCCCATCCGAGTACTCCGTGTGAAGCATTTTTTTGAAAAAGATTTGACCGAACCTTTGCTTCAAAGGTTTCCTACATATCCTGGGCTAAACAGGAATCAGGTCAATGTAGATCGAGAAATTTTGGTAGCTGGGACTACCGTGAGACTGCAATGTTACTGTTGTTGCATGCTATTACTACTGCTTACCGATCTCCTTGTTACATCTTGCTTAAAAGAAAACAAGAAGCTAGGCTAGAGTACAATTTGTTTTGTTGCCTTGCTTCCTTGTCTGCTTGCATTTCTTCCGGTGCTTTTCTTCTTTTGACACATGTACTTGAGTTTGTACTGTGACCTCTTGTTGCAACCTTCTGTTTCCCGGTGCCGGGGAATTTTATTGTTTCCTGCTGGGGATTCCTATTGTAACCCTCTGTTTTATTGTCCTCTGACTTGATCTTGAAATGTATGCCTCTGTTATCTGGGCGGGCTCCCAACTTCAATACTTGAAAATTAAAGACTTGAAATGTATGCCTCTGTTATCTGGGCGGGCTCCCAAGTTCAATGCTTGAAATGTAAAGACTGCAATGTATGCCTCTGTTGTCTGGGCGGGCTCCCAACTTCGACGCTTGAAATATAAAGACTGAAATGTATGCCTCTGTTATCTGGGCGGGCTCCCAACATCAATAACAACTTTAGAAATAAACGACATTCCTCTCTTCAGGCGGGCTCCTGACTTTAACAACAACTTTGAAAATAATCGCCATTCCTCTCTTCAGGTGGGCTCCTGACTTCAACCAATACATCGTCATTCCTTTCTTTAGGTTGGCAATATGTCAACAACTTTTAAAAAACGCCTTTCCTCTCTTCAGGTGGGCTCCTGAGTTCAACAACAACTTTGAAAATAATCGTCATTCCTCTCTTCAGGCGGGCTCCTGACTTTAACCGATACATCGCCATTCCTTTCTTTAGGTTGGCAAGATTTCAACAACTTTTAAAAACGCCTTTCCTCTCTTCAGGCGGGCTCCTGACTTCAACAACAACTTTGAAAATAATCGTCATTCCTCTCTTTTGGCGGTCTCCTGACTTCAACTACTAAATTGCCATTCTATTCTTCAGGGGGGCTCCTGACTTCAACAACTTTTCAAAAAATGCCATTCCTTTCTTTGGATGACGAGATTTCAACAACCTTTTTTTTTTAAAACGCCTTTCCTTTCTTCAGGCGGGCTCCTGATTTCAACCAATAAATCGCCATTCTATTCTTCAGGGGGGCTCCTGACTTCAACCATTTTTTTTTTAATTCAAACTTCTTTTTTTTAATACAGAAGATGAAAAAGTCACACCTCCTTTTATACCCAGCAGAGTTAAAAAAATGCGCAAGTAGCAGCAAGTAAGATGCATCAGGATGGTCATTTTTTTTTGGTACACCTGTCCTAGACAGACCCAACCCCTGTGTTGAGTCTCCAAAGTCAAATGCACGTGATGCAAACAATCGCTCCTACTAGGGATACGGCATGAAGCTGAGTTATTCTAAGTGAAAAAACCTAAGGCATATTGATCTAGCCCTGGCTTACCCAAACGGACAGTTTGAGCCGAAGCGGGGGCAACGTACCGGGAGCACGAAAGTCTACCCGGCCTAGTTACTTGTCCCAACTTCGTCTTATTTGGTATGACTTTAACAGAAAGGTGGGCCACGCGCACGTGTGCACCATAAATTTAGAAGACTCAGAAAGAAGGGGGTTTCGTAGCAGTTGTATATATTCATAATTCAAATAATATTAAAGCGGTAAAAGTGTCATTTAGCACATTGGGCATATATCATGTAAAAAAAATCAGATAATAAATAAAGCCAACTATAACAATTATTTTAAGCTCGAATTCTTGAACCCTGAACCAGTGGTTCTGGGTTCTGTTCCCCAGCAGAGTCGCCAGAGCTGTCACACCTCCTTTTTACCGCGCCCGCGTGGCGCGTGGGGAGTTTTCTCCAATTAAAAGACAGTCGAAACGAGATTTGTTTGTTTGTTTCAGAGTCGCCACCTGGGAATTTTAAGGCGTCCCAAGTCACCGGTTTTAATCCCTGAATCGAGGAGAATATGACTCTGTCTATTTAACAGTCTGCGCACCAGAAATCCGGATAAGGAATTCTGTTAACCCGGGAGAAGGTGTTAGGCATTCCCGAGTTCCGTGGTTCCAGCACGGTCGCTCAACGGTTATATTCGGCTTGATTATTTTGATTTGTAAAATACATTTTTATTGCATGATTTTATTGTTACCGCTTCTATTTAGATTTAAAAACCCTTCTTTGAATCGAATCACGCGTACATGTATCCGTTTTATATATTATATATATTTTAACGTGAAAAATCGTGTCACGCGTACGTATACACAATGATATGGATAATATAATAATTATTATTTTTTTTCGAAATTTTTTATTATATAAAAAAAACTTAAGTTCGAAATTGTGCTAAAAATAAAATTAAGAACGATCGTCGCTCTTGTATAATTAAATATTGAACCGCACATCTCGAGTTATATGAAATTAATATTGATATTCTCCGAAGAGCCCCCTTTTATTAAATGTTCGTTCGAAGTTGCGCGAACGCATAATCCGAATTGCTTTTAGAAATATAATCAGGTTACGCGAACGCATCCCTAATCACGCAAAATATTCTTAATAGTAGTATAGATTTTCCATAAATTGTTGAATGTTGACCGCAAATTATATTTTTTGCGTAAGAATTATATTTCTCCAAGCCATTCAAATTTAAAAGGGTAAAAATAAACGTGAGATTAATAATACCATTTTTCCGTAAATACAATATATGCATACCAAAAAAGTGAATTGCATATAAAACTAGGAAAAAGAATTAATTTGATAAACAAACTAATAGTTTTCAAAGAAATTATATCTCCTTCTCATCTACTTGTTTTTAGTCCAAAGTTATAACTATTCGGTTAATTTTTGATTACGAAGATTGAGTTTGAGATAAATAAACCAATTCTTATTCTCTGCCTATGCGAATATTTGCAAACACTAACTCTATATTTTGTAAAAAAAATCATCGACATTATTTCATACATTAAAAGAAATGAGTTGATTTAACTACGCCATTTGTTATTAATAAAGAGAATTAATCTACCAATTGATTTAATAAGACGACATCATCTAGCCTTAAACAAAATTGGATATTTGACAAAATAAGCTAGTAATGTAATTTCTGGGTATTTCCGTACTATTCTTTACTTAGCTAACAATATCACAAGATTTAATTAATGGCCAATTTTCTGCAATGTTCCCTATCAATTCAAACAGTAAATGTCATCACTAGTCCTCAAAACATATAAGATTATCGTGGAATTTACTACTCCAAAAGGTTAATTAGTTAACAGTTTATCATGTCAAGTATAATACTATACTAACCAATTAAAACAAAACTGAAACTTAAACTAATAAAATTTAAATGAGTAGAAGACATCCTTATAACCAAACTTCATTTACTTGCCATGTTGAAGCTTTTCATGACATGAATTTACAGATATGTACCTGATATTGGAAGCAAAAGAAAATGATGATGAGAATCAGCAGCAATAATAACAGTACAATAGCAACAACTGCCCAGCAACGGTAACAACCCAGTAACACACCGGTGGAGTAGTAATCCCAAAAACAAAAGCTTTAAGCTTTAAATGAAACAACAACCATTAATACTAATTTCAAACAAAGAAAGAAAGCAGTAGATTTTTTAGCTTTTATTTTTATTTTGAAATCTTGAATATTTTTCGGAATTTTTCTCTCTTCTATTCTCTGTCCGTTTTTTCTCTCTATCTGTGTGTGTATTTTTTCTCGTATCTTTTCTGTCTGTTCTCTTGTCTTGTGTTCAAGACTTCTTCTTATAACCCATCCCATAAACCTTTCAATTAATTAAAATCCATACTTTTTCTCTACCCAACCCATTATCTTTCCACTCATCCCCATTACATTAAATAAACATATCACACCACCCCATTATATTTTGTCCCCCATGCTTCATTTAAAATAATGCAAGATTCCCCCTTTAAATTAAATCTTGTCCCCCCTTTATATTAAATAACCATATCACAACCCACCCCATTTCATTTTGTCCCCCATACTTCAAATAAACAATTTCAAAATGTACAATTCCTAAACTACCCCTCACGACCTTACTGAAATTACCAAACTACCCATGAACGTACTACAAATTTACCAAACTACCCATCAGCTATAACACATCAATTAATCAAACTTAACCAAAATATAGACAATATGATCAATTTCTAACAATGTTCAAACAACAATATGAACATGGATGAACATCATAACAACAATATCACATGAACACGATTGTAACAACATTTCAACAACAAATCACATGAACACAAATTGAACAACAAAGAACAACTAAAATTTGATTGAACAATATTTTAGCAACAACCAATCCTATTTTCGGATTCGACAACAACAACAAACAAGTATATTTAGATTTCTAAATTCAATCATATTGAACTTAAAATCAACTCTAACAACATTACAACAAACAATTCTTATATTAAACTTTAAACAAGATTATGAGACCAATTCAAGAAATAATCATAAATGGTAAACAAGAAATCAAACTATACACATTTCGGATTCAAGATCATCCAAACAAAGTATGAACATGAATGAATCTATTTTAACACAACAAACATGACGGATTAAACGATTAAATCAATATATTCCTTTAACACAACTAAATTCTTTTTAGACAAATAACAAGATCGACGAATAAACAATTATGAACTTAAGCTTGAACTTAACAATATTAACAATTTCTAACAATACATAAACTCATGAAACAAATTGAAGAAATAGTTAATTAAATTTCAATTTGAATCTAACAAACATCAAACTAACAAATATTCATTTAAACAATAATACAAACATGAAATAAACATGAAAACAACTAATTAAACTTCTATTTTGAAATCTGAAAAATTAATTTTAACAAAGCACATGAACATGAACAAACTAGAAAAAATGATTTCAACGATAAACAACGAACAAAACAAGAATCAAATATTTAACGATTTTAACTTTTAGAAATATAAAAACGGAATATGGACAAAATAAAACTCAAAAACAACTAACCGGAGATGAATCAACGAAGAACTTTGATTGTAAACAAATCTGTCCGAGCCTCGACCAAAGCTCGAACAAATGACGACGAAGACGAAGAGAAGATGAAGCAGCCCGTAGCTACTGCCGCGACGAGCAGCAGCAGCAGTCTGTCCAACACCTGCTGCGACGAGCAGCAGCAGCACGACGTCAAGACAGCAGCAACGGCGGCGACAGGCAGCAGCAACGGCGACGACAGGCAGCCTCTGGCGACTCCGCTGGGGATCAAAACCCAGAACCACTGGTTCAGGGTTCAAGAATTCGAGCTTAAAATAATTGTTATAGTTGGCTTTATTTATTATCTGATTTTTTTTACATGATATATGCCCAATGTGCTAAATGATACTTTTACCGCTTTAATATTATTTGAATTATGAATATATACAACTGCTACGAAACCCCCTTCTTTCTGAGTCTTCTAAATTTATAGTGCACACGTGCGCGTGGCCCACCTTTCTGTTAAAGTCATACCAAATAAGACGAAGTTGGGACAAGTAACTAGGCCGGGTAGACTTTCGTGCTCCCGGTACGTTGCCCCCGCTTCGGCTCAAACTGTCCGTTTGGGTAAGCCAGGGCTAGATCAATATGCCTCAGGTTTTTTCACTTAGAATAACTCAGCTTCATGCCGGATCCCTAGTAGGAGCGATTGTTTGCATCACGTGCATTTGACTTTGGAGACTCAACACAGGGGTTGGGTCTGTCTAGGACAGGTGTACCAAAAAAAATGACCATCCTGATGCATCTTACTTGCTGCTACTTGCGCATTTATTTGATCCGGATTTGTGTGTTGACTGACTTTTGAATATCATGAATAATATTTTAAAATTGAAAAAAGAAATAGCGGTTAGGGAATTGACTGTTTATTTTTGAAGAAAAAAAAACCAATGCCCAAATAGTGTCAAAACTCTGCCGAAATTTTGAGAAAATGAAAAAAAAATGTTTTATTAGTTTGTTTTATTAAAACCAAAGAAAAAATAGAAAGAAAAAAAATCGTTGTTCTGTCTTATTTTTCAAAAAAATAAAAAAAAATATATATATATATATATATATATTTAAAGGAAAATAGTTTGTCTTCCCCTGAAAATGACAATGAAAAAGAGTCTTACTTTTAAAATAGTTTTTTTATTCGTTTCTGAAAAATTTAAAATAATAAAATAAAAAGAGTCGCGTTGAAAGTGGTTTTATTATTTGTTGCAAATATATGTTTTATTATTTGTTGCAAATATATATATATATATATAAATCCAAAAAGTTTTTCTTTATTTCCAAAAAATGTATATATATCTTTATTTGTTGCAAAAATATTTGTCCTGCCCAAAAAGTCTGGAAAAGTTTTTTTTAGACTCCCAATTTTCAAAACAAAAAAAAATCCAAAAATATTTTCCATTATTGACTTCTTTAGAAAGTCTTTTTAATTATTAAAAATATATATATATTATAAAATAAAACAAATTCGAAAATATTTTCCTTCTTCTTTAAAAATTGAAATGAAAATTCAAAATTCAAGAAATATTTTTTTTAGAAAGCATTTCTTTTATTAAAGGTAAAATTCCAAAAAAAAAAATAAATATATATTTTCTTTCTTCTTTAGAATAAGAAAAAACAAATGAAAATTCAAAAAAAAAAAAATATCTTCATTTTACTTTTGAAATTCTCAAAGTTCAAATCAAAAGAAAAGGAATTCTTAGAAGTCTTTCTTTCAAAAAGAAAATCAATCAAAAATTCAAAAAAAATATATATACTTCATTTCTTCTTTCAAAGCAGTTCTTTTACAAATTCAAAATAATAATAATTTAAAATTAGTTTACTTACTTTATTCATGACCTGCCCGAACTACGCCGGTTTGATTCTCACCGGATGTGAGATACGTAGGCAACCCTCATCGGGTCCAACCCCCTTTTTTGCTAAAATAGCCAAAAACCAATAAATAAATAAAAAACGTGTCAAATTTTTAATTTTGTCATAAATAAGTCGGGCGGTGTCTAGCCTCCCCTTTTGCTAAAAAAAAAATAATAATAATAAAAAAAAATATGTCAAATTTTAATTTTGAAAGAAGTCGGGTGACGCTGGTTTATCAAGACATAGCCGAATGTTCCCGAAAGGGACGCCGGAAGGCTGACTTTGCATAAACAGCCACCTTTTGGGTCATGTTTAGGATTTTTGGTCCAGTTGACCTACACAGCCTTAAAAAAAAATCTTCGTCCCCGAGGCGCTGAAGGGCCGTGTTTGCAACACCCGGTTTTTATTGTAATTTGAAAAAAAAAAACAAAGAGCCAACAATTAGGTGAATACCATTTGGATTTTTGGTCAAAATAAGCCGAGCCAGCTTTGACCACGTCTTAAACCGTTCTTGCCGAAATAGCCCTAGAGTATCTTTCAATTGTTGAAAGGCTATTTTCGTAAAAGAATGAACAAGTTTGTAAAGTGTCGTAAAATAATACTCTCCGGCCTCAAAATTTGGAAGGGGCCACATTTGAAAAATAACCGTTTGGTTGTCTTTGTCAAACGGGAAAAGAAGCTGGTCGTTTGTTTTTGGAGTTTGTAAATCTTTTAATTAGAATATGTGGGTTGTTTGATTTTCGAGTTTGTAGGTCATCTTCAAACCTTTGAAACCCAGTTTTGTTTAATATGAAAATTGAAAAAAAATGATTAGTATTGTTTATCTTTTATTGGTCCGAACTACGCAAGGTCTGATTCATGCGGGGTCATGATACGTAGGCAATCTCCATAAGATTCGACCACGAAAAAAAAAAATCGAAAAAAAAAAATGTTGCTAGTAATAAGAACCGACTGAGTCCATTCTAACATGTTTTGTTTTGAATTGTGAAGAAAGTTGAGTTGATCGGTTTGTTCAGAGGGTTCAACAAGAGTCTACTGTGCCGGAAAAATAGAATACTGAAACAGCAAATGATCGGAGTGTGTCAAGCATGGGCCAGTGGGCAAGGACAGCCTTGTCATGAGTCACAATTTGCGACACAACAAGAGCAGAACCACTCTCCAAAGTACCACCCGTACTCGTTTGATCTTCCTGTAAAAATTGAAGAGCCTGCCCGAAAGATGATACAAGAAGAAATGACCCAAAGAGTGAAAAACTTAGAACAATGGTTGAAAAACAGGCAAGGGTTGTCTGGTCAAAAGAGTGTTGCCTTCAAAGATCTATGTATGTTCCCCGATGTCCACTTGCCGCCTGGTTTCAAGACTCCCAAATTTGAAAAGTACGATGGACATGGAGATCCCATTGCCCACCTGAAAAGGTATTGCAATCAAATGAGAGGTGCGGGAAGAAATGAAGAATTGTTGATGGCTTATTTTGTGGAAAGCCTTACGAGAGTAGCTTCCGAATGGTTTATGGATCAAGACACGTCTCGCTGGCATGTCTGGGACGACATGGCACAAGCATTTGTCAAACAGTTCCAATACAGCGTCGACATTGCCCCAGACCGCATTTCCCTTTCAAACCTGAAAAAGAAACCAAGTGAAAGTTTCAGGGAATATGCCATTAAATGGAGAGAGCAAGCAGCTCGAGTTAAGCCACCCATGGATGACCACGAGCTAATAACTATCTTCCTTCAAGAGCAAGAGCCAGATTACTTTCAGAACATGATGTCCGCAGTTGGCAAATCCTTCTCGGAAGCAATCAAAATGGGAGAAATAATAGAGAATGGTCTTAAGTCAGGAAAAATTATGAGTCAAGCAGTTTTTAAAGCTGCAACTCACGCTGTCCGGGTTGAGTCTGATAATCTTTGCGACACAAATGAGAAGATTGAAGAAATCATGATGACATCAGGGTCAAGAAAAGGTCCTAGGAGAACATCTCAAAGGTATGAGCAGCCTCCTAAAGTTATCTATGAATCCCCTGAGCAATATTATCCCCCTCAGAACCCACAACATTCTATTGTTCCACCTCAGTATGTTGCCCGGCCACCAAAACTCCCCAGAAGGCGAGCACGAGCGTCACAAAATCTCCATAAGCCTCTACATAACTTTCAGGTGCCCTATAACCCACATCCAAGCCAGAAGTATAAAGGGGAACGAAGGTTGAAAGATAATTTTACACCAATAGGAGAGTCCTATGAAAGCTTATTTGAGAGGTTAAAGCATCACGACATGATTGCATCTATTCCTCCAAATCATCTGGACCCACGTGCAAGAAGCTTTGACCCTTCTAAAAGGTGTGAATACCATTCCAATGCCCAGGGGCACAATGTTGAAAGTTGTCGGGATTTGAAAAAAGAAATAGAAAGGATGATACAGGAAAATCTGATTGTGATCCAAGGTAATGACACCCAGAATATCGCGCAGAATCCTTTACCTGCACATCATGATGCACACTTTATGGGGAGGATGCCTGGTGACATGGGATTTTAGAGTCATCCCGGAAAGCCGCTAACTGATGATAATGATATCGAAGTTGGAAATGGTCTGGACAATACTGCAAAGCTCAGTGGCTAAAGATGCCAACTTTGATAAAATGGGAGGACACTCCGTTCCTTGGTTAGCAAGAGAGAAGCTTGTGGTGGCTTATTTTGTTGTCATTTCTGTTGTCCGGATTATTCTTAGGGTTGTAATCCGAATATTGTCTTGTGTCAAACCTTCTTATCTTTCCATTTTGTCATATCAGTTTGTTTAAGTTTTGTCAAGGCTGTGTTAGGATTTTATTCTGCTTGTTTTGTTTGTTTTATTATTCAAACCATTTCGCCAGTAGTCTAATACAAAAGCTGGTCTTTTATTATTTCCAGTTTTCTTTTGATTAGTCCTTTTATCATTTTTATTCAAGCGCTGATTCTAGTGACATGACATGCGCACACAGTTTGGGCCTAGTCTATGAAGTTAATCATAAAACCCTGGGAAGGTGATCAAAGTATTTAAAGGAAATAAGAACGGTTTGAGATTATTTGAAGCCCGAGTCATGTGGAACTGGGGCAAGTAAAACATAAAGAAAACCGTTAAATGCAAGATTCGCCAAATTGGCATGAGGGTCGTGCATGAAAGTGAGAGTGTCGCCCAGCAGTGCTTTAGAAATGACAAATAAAAAAGCAAGTGTTTAACATAATTGTCAAGTCCAGCACCATCGGAAGAGACTATAAATCTATGTTCAATAGTGTTGTTTGCACTTGGCATGTTTTGAAGACTGGAATGACGAAGGCATTTTGTTCTGCTACCTAAACACTTTATCCTTCGTTACCCCTTTTGAGCCTTATTTATTTTCTTTCATACCCCTCGTTCGGAATCAATAGCAATGACTAGGAAATACGAGCCTGGAAGGTAAAGAAAAAATCAAAAAAAAAAAAAAACAACGAAAAAGAAAAAGAAAAATGAAAAAAAACAAAAGAAAGTCAAATGAAAAAGAGGAATTGGGAACTACGTTTGACCTGATTCCTCAAAGAGGATACGTAGGCGCTTCACGGCTCGGTCATAGGGTGCATAGTATGCATAGTGTGCATGGTGTGCATGGTGTTAAAATGTAAAAAAAAAAAAAATTATAAATAAATAATCCCCAAGCAAGAAACTGGGGCAAGGGTTGCGCTCGTGGTAAGCAAAATTGGTTCCGAAGGTTGTAATTTTAAAACCCCAAATTTATTTTGTTTTTTGAGTCTTTAATACCCTTTCTTTCTAAACCTATCCAAAAAACCCACATTACGGTCCAAAGAAAGACCTTCTGACCAGTCTGCAAAAGACGCCAAGTCAGACAAATGAGAGTCTTACCGGCGAACATAACATTCTGTTCCACAGCAGAAAGGACTCTAATCCCCAGCAGAGTCGCCAGAGCTGTCACACCTCCTTTTTACCGCGCCCGCGGGGCGCGTGGGGAGTTTTCTCCAATTAAAGGACAGTCGAAACGGGATTTGTTTGTTTGTTTCAGAGTCGCCACCTGGGAATTTTAAGGCGTCCCAAGTCACCGGTTTTAATCCCTGAATCGAGGAGAATATGACTCTGTCTATTTAACAGTCTGCGCACCAGAAATTCGGATAAGGAATTCTGTTAACCCGGGAGAAGGTGTTAGGCATTCCCGAGTTCCGTGGTTCCAGCACGGTCGCTCAACTGTTATATTCGGCTTGATTATTTTGATTTGTAAAATACATTTTTATTGCATGATTTTATTGTTACCGCTTCTATTTAGATTTAAAGACCCTTCTTTGAATCGAATCACGCGTACGTGTATCCGTTTTATATATTATATATATTTTAACGTGAAAAATCGTGTCACGCGTACGTATACACAATGATATGGATAATATAATAATTATTTTTTTTATTTCGAAATTTTTTATTATAAAAAAAAAAGACTAGTTCGAAATTGTGCTTAAAATAAAATCAAGAACGTTCGTCGCTCTTGTATAATTAAATATTGAACCGCACATCTCGAGTTATATGAAATTAATATTGATATTCTCCGAAGAGCCCCCTTTTTATTAAATGTTCGTTCGAAGTTGCGCGAACGCATAATCCGAATTGCTTTTAGAAATATAATCAGGTTACGCGAACGCATCCCTAATCACGCAAAATATTCTTAATAGTAGTATAGATTTTCCATAAATTGTTGAATGTTGACCGCAAATTATATTTTTTGCGTAAGAATTATATTTCTCCAAGCCATTCAAATTTAAAAGGGTAAAAATAAACGTGAGATTAATAATACCATTTTTCCGTAAATACAATATATGCATACCAAAAAAGTGAATTGCATATAAAACTAGGAAAAAGAATTAATTTGATAAACAAACTAATAGTTTTCAAAGAAATTATATCTCCTTCTCATCTACTTGTTTTTAGTCCAAAGTTATAACTATTCGGTTAATTTTTGATTACGAAGATTGAGTTTGAGATAAATAAACCAATTCTTATTCTCTGCCTATGCGAATATTTGCAAACACTAACTCTATATTTTGTAAAAAAAATCATCGACATTATTTCATACATTAAAAGAAATGAGTTGATTTAACTACGCCATTTGTTATTAATAAAGAGAATTAATCTACCAATTGATTTAATAAGACGACATCATCTAGCCTTAAACAAAATTGGATATTTGACAAAATAAGCTAGTAATGTAATTTCTGGGTATTTCCGTACTATTCTTTACTTAGCTAACAATATCACAAGATTTAATTAATGGCCAATTTTCTGCAATGTTCCCTATCAATTCAAACAGTAAATGTCATCACTAGTCCTCAAAACATATAAGATTATCGTGGAATTTACTACTCCAAAAGGTTAATTAGTTAACAGTTTATCATGTCAAGTATAATACTATACTAACCAATTAAAACAAAACTGAAACTTAAACTAATAAAATTTAAATGAGTAGAAGACATCCTTATAACCAAACTTCATTTACTTGCCATGTTGAAGCTTTTCATGACATGAATTTACAGATATGTACCGGAGATGAATCAACGAAGAACTTTGATTGTAAACAAATCTGTTCGAGCCTCGACCAAAGCTCGAACAAATGACGACGAAGACGAAGAGAAGATGAAGCAGCCCGTAGCTACTGCCGCGACGAGCAGCAGCAGCAGTCCGTCCAACACCTGCTACGACGAGCAGCAGCAGCACGACGTCAAGACAGCAGCAACGGCGGCGACAGGCAGCAGCAGCGGCGGCGACAGGCAGCAGCACAACGCGTACAGCCATGGACGACGACATGGTCGACGTCGAAGCTCGTCCATGGCTGTGTTCGTTTGGTTGTTTGGTTGAGACAGAAGCAGCAGCAGCTGGTCGACCATGGCAGCGACAGTCCGTCGAGGAGGATGACGGGAAGACGACGCACCGGCAGAAGCAGCGGGGAGCAGAAACGGGCAGCAGTGCGCACAACGGAGGTTTGATGAAGAAGATGAAGCAACGGAGAAACCATGGACGACGTCGACGGAAAAGATGAAGACGTGAAGATGGAGGGGAAGCCATGGTTGGGGTGTAAGGGGGGGCAGCCATGGTTGTGTTTTTTTTAGCTTGGGGAAGATGATGAAAAGAGAGAAAGAGAAGAAAGGGAAGGGGGGGGGGGATTGGTTAGGTCTTTTTAGGGTTTTTTTTTTTTTTTTTTTGTGTTGTTTGTAAGATAATAGGATGTTGGGTTATGGACTGGGTCGACCCAGTTCGAAATGGACTGGGTCGTAGGGAAGATTGGGCCATTTTTGGGCCTATGACTTGAAATCGAAGAAGAGGCCCAATTCCGACTTTCTTTATATTTTCGCTCTCTTTTCTTCTTTTATTTCTCTAAAACTAAATTATAAAAATACTTAAACTATTATTAAGAACTAAATTAAGTTATAAAAGTGCAAATTAACTCCAAATAACAATTAACGCACAATTAAGTAATAATTAAGCATAAAATTGTATATTTGGACATTAAATGCTAAAAATACAAAAGATGCCTATTTTTGTAATTTTCATTTTTTGTAAAAAAATTTAATTAGTAACAATTATAGAATTAAATCCTACATGCAAAATGTGACATATTTTTGTATTTTTTATTAATTTAGCAAATAAACACGCACAGACAAATACAAATAATTATTCAAAATATCACAAAATATCACAAAATTGCACACCAAAGAAAAATCATTTTATTTTTGAATTTTTTGGGAGTAATTTTCATATTGGGCAAAAATCACGTGCTTACAGTGAAGAGTGCGTACTTGAGCTAATTGTTGAAAATCCGGTTTCACTTTAAGTATTTCAATTGAGTTCCTTTTTCCTGCTTTATCTACTTGCGAATTTAGCCTGTTGTAGTTTAGAATAGCATGTTTAGTTGACTTAATTGCCTATTTGCTTAAACTTCTTTAATTGCATTATGTGAAGCATGTTAGGCTAGAATTAACTGTTTACTTGGTACGAAATTTGCATTTAATTGAGTATTCTTGTGTTGCTTCTATGTGTTTTTAATTTGGGACTACGGGACGGTATCCCGGGAGATCCCCTGTATGTATTTATGATCTGGACTGAGGTGTGGGATACCAAGAGATCCTTGACATGTATATTGAGGATACCAAGAGATCCCTAACATATATTGAGGATACCAAGAGATCCTCGGGATACTAAGAGATCCCTAGTATATATTAAGGATACCGAGAGATCCTCGGGATACCAAGAGATCCCTAGCATATATTGAGGATACCGAGAGATCCTCGGGATACCAAGAGATCCCTAGCATATATTGAGGATACCGAGAGATCCCTGGGATACCAAGAGATCCCTAGTACATGTTGAGGATACTAAGAGATCCTCGGGATACTGAGAGATCCCCTGTTACTTTCTTTGTGGTTTGCCTTCATCTCTATTTCCGTTAATGTGCTCTTATTATCATATGTAGATTCTTACTGTAGATTCTCAATTGTACTGCTTATCTTATCTTGTCATCTTTATATTTATCTAATCTCAGTAGGACCCTGACCTTCCTCGTCACTACCCAACCGAGGTTAGTCTTGGCACTTACTGAGTACCGCTGTGGTGTACTCATGCCTCTTCTGCGCATGTTTTTCATGTGCAGATCCAGGTACCTGTACTCAGGCTTACCATTCTTGAGGCGAGGCGATTCTACGAGACTTCGAGGTATATATGTCGCGTCCGTAGACCGAAGAGTCTCCTTCTATTCCTGCATTTTAGTATTTAGCCCTTTTGTACTTTTGTTCTTGTTAGACATTCCAGAGTTAGAGCTATGTAGTATTTCTTTTTTCTTAGCTTGTGATTCGTGGGTTTTCGGGTCTTGGATTTGGATATTGGTTTTGAGATTTATATATGGTGTATACCGATCGGCTTATTTAAACACTGTTACTACTTTATTTCTGTTTTAAATTGTTTTCTTCCGCAAATTTTAAGTTTTTTCTTCCGCAAATTAAGCTTACCTAATCGTAGAGACTAGGTGCCATCACAATGGTTCACGGAGGGCAAACCGAGGTCATGACAAGTTGGTATCAGAGCTCTAGGTTCATAGGAGTCATGGATCACAAGCCGGTTTATTAGAGTCTCGCTGATTGGTACGAAGACGTTTGTACTTATCTATGAGAGGCTACGTAACCATTAGGAAAATTCCACTTCATTTGAATTCCTTGTCGTGCGAGATTTTGATTTCACAATTCTAAACTTCTATCTTCTATTCTCTCATCGATTGTGAGGATACGTGCTACCAGAGATGATCAGGCACCCGCACCCATGCGAGAGTCGCCAGAAGTCGAGATCGAGGATGCGCATGCGGTGCAGCTAGAGCACCCGCGCGAGCTACCATCGAGGAGCCATCAGCAGTTCCAGCCAGAGCCCAGGCACCGGATACGCCTACTGCTGCTACTACTCCAGCACTTCAAGAGACATTAGCACAGTTCCTGAGCATGTTTGGAACATTAGTTCAGGCGGGGTTGATTTAGGTTGTACCAACTACTTCACAGATTGGGGAGGGACCTAGACTTCCACCACCCCCACTCCAGAGCAGCGAGTTCTCATTATATAGGTTCTAGGTGTCATGGCGACAAAACATGTGATCCCAGTTCAGCGAGTGGTGAGGACCTCTCGCCGAGTAGAAGACAGGTGGGTCCAGGAGAGAGAGGACAGGCGAGATCAGGAGAGAGAGTATAGGTAAGTGAGGAGACCCCATAGACGGGAGAGACCCACTGGTCCTTATTCTGAAGGAAGAGTACGACATGGTAGAGGTTTTGTGGGTCAGCCAGCTCAATTTGCATCTCAAATTTCACACAATGTTTTAGGTGTTCAGGGGTCTTGGAGTACCCGTACCGCACAATTTCCACTGACACGTCCTCCCAAAACTTGTTTTAAGTGCGGTGACACACGCCATATGGTGAGGGATTGCCCCAAACTTTGGAGGGGTACCCCTCCACAGACTTCTTAGCCACAACATGCCCCGCAAAGTTCTCAGGCTATGGTTATAGCTCCAGTTGCTACCCCACCTGATTAGCCAGCTAGAGGTAGAGGTCGGGAAGGTATAGGTCTCCCTAGAGGGGGAGTCCATGCCAGATACTATGCCCTTCCTACCCATACCGAGGCTGCTGCCTCTGATTCTATCATCACATGTATTATACTGGTTTGTCACAGAGATGCATCGTTCTATTCGATCCAGGCTCCACTTATTCTTATGTGTCTTCTTATTTTGCTCCGCATTTGGGTGCATCTCGGGATTCTTTGAGTTCCCCTGTTTATGTTTCTACTCCTGTGGAAGATTCCCTTATTGTGGACCGCATTTATCGATCGTGTTTGATTTCTCTTAGTAGTTTTGAGACTAGAGCCGATTTATTGTTGCTCAGCATGGTAGATTTTGATATTATCTTGGGCATGGACTGGTTATTGCCTCATTATGCTATCCTTGATTGTTACGCCAAAACCGTGATGCTGGCTATGCCAAGTGTACTACGTGTTGAGTGGAGGGGTACTTTAGATCACACTCCTAGTAGAGTTATTTATTTTCTTAAAGCTTAGCGTATGATTGAGAAGGGGTGTGATGAGTATTTAGCTTATGTGAGAGATGTCAGTATCGATACCTTTTCAGTTGATTCTGCTCTAGTAGTACGGGACTTTCCCGATGTTTTTCCAGCTGATCTTCCAAGCATGCCGCCTGATAGAGATATTGATTTTGGCATTGATCTGTTGCCAGGCACTCAGCCCATTTCTATCCCCCCATATCGTATGTCTCCTCCTGGGTTGAAGGAGTTGAAGGATCAGTTAAAGGAATTGCTTGATAAGGGTTTTATCCAGCCCAGTGTATCGCCTTGGGGTGCTCTTGTCTTGTTTGTGAAGAAAAAGGATGGCTCTATGCGTATGTGTATTGATTACCGCTAGTTGAACAAGTTTACAGTGAATAACTGTTATTATTTGACTCGTATTGATGATCTGTTTGACCAGCTTCAGGGTGCACGGGTGTTTTCTAAGATTGATTTGCGCTCAGGTTACCATCAGTTGAAGATTCGGGAGCCAGATATCCCGAAGACTGCTTTCCGAACTTGGTATGGTCATTACGAGTTCCTCTTCATGTCATTTGGGCTAACCAATGCCCCAGCAGCCTTTATGCATTTGATGCACAGCGTGTTCCGACCATATCTTGACTCGTTTGTCATTGTCTTTATTGATGATATTCTGGTGTATTCCCGGAGTCGGGAAGATCATGAGCAACACCTGAGGACAATGCTTCAGACTCTGAGAGAGAAGAAGTAATATGTTAAGTTCTCGAAATACGAGTTTTGGTTGGATTAAGTGGCATTCTTAGGTCACGTTATATCGAGTGAGGGTATGCAGGTGGACTCGAAGAAGATAGAGGCCGTGCAGAGTTGGCCCAGACCATCCTCAGCTTCCAAGATCTGTAGTTTCCTTAGTTTGGGGGGTTACTACTATCGTTTTGTGAAGGGGTTTTCATCGATTGCAGTCCCTATGATTAGGTTGACCCAGAAGGGTGCTCTATTTCAGTGGACGGAGGAGTGTGAGGCGAGCTTTCAGAAGCTCAAGATAGCTTTGACCATAGCCCCAATTTTGATATTGCCTATAGGTTCAGGGTCTTATATGGTCTATTGTGATGCCTCAAGGGTTGGCCTCGGGGCGGTGTTTATGCAGGACGGTAGGGTGATTGCCTACGCGTCCAGACAGTTGAAGATACATGAGAAGAACTACCCTGTTCATGACCTTGAGTTAGCTTCCATTGTTCACGCCCTGAAGATTTGGCGCCATTATTTATACGGGGTTCCTTGTGAGATTTATACTGACCATCGGAGCTTGCAGCACTTGTTCAAGCAAAAGGATCTAAATTTGCACCAGAGGAGGTGGTTGGAGTTGCTAAAGGACTATGCTATCACTATTTTGTATCACTCGGGCAAGGCCAATGTGGTGGCCGACGCTTTGAGTCGCCGGGCAGAGAGTTTGGGGAGTTTGACTTATTTACCAGCATCGGAGAGGCCTATAGCGATGGATATTCAGGCCTTAGCTAGCCAGTTTGTGAGATTGGATCTTTCGGAGCACAGTCGGGTTCTAGCTTGCGTGGTTTCTCGGTTGTCTTTGTTTGATTGTATCAGGGAGCGGCAGTATGATGACTGTTATTTGCTTGTCCTCAAGGATAAGGTTCAGCACGGTGATGCTAGGGATGTGACTATTGGTGATGATGGGGTATTGAGGATGCAGGGTCGGATTTGTGTATCCAATGTCGATGGGCTTCGAGAGTTGATTCTAGAGGAGGCCCATAACTCGCGGTATTCCATTCATACGGGTGCCGCGAAGATGTATCAGGATTTGAGACAACACTATTGGTGGAGGCGGATGAAGAAAGATATAGTTGGATTCGTAGCTCGGTGTCTCAACTATCAGCAGGTGAAGTATGAGCACCAGAGACCGGGTGGGTTGCTTCAGCAGATAGAGATTCCAGAATGGAAGTGGGAGCGGATCACCATGGACTTTGTAGTTGGGCTCCCACGGGATTTGAGAAAGTTCGATGCTATGTGGGTAATTGTGGATCAGCTGACCAAGTCCGCTCATTTTATTCCTGTGTGTACTACTTATTCCTCGGAACGGCTGGCGGAGATCTATATCCGGGAGATTGTTCGTCTGTATGGTATTCCAGTGTCTATCATTTCAGATAGAGGCACTCAGTTCACATCACGGTTCTGGAGAGCCGTTCAGCATGAGTTGGGTACTCCGGTAGAGTTGAGTACAACATTTCACCCTCAGACGGACGGAAATCCGAGTGCACTATTCAGATTCTTGAGGATATGCTCCGTGCGTGTGTGATTGAGTTTGAAGGATCTTGGTATTAGTTCTTGACATTGGCGGAGTTTGCTTATAACAATAGCTACCAGTCCAGTATTCAGATGGCACCGTATGAGGCTTTATATGAGAGGCGGTGTAGATCCCCTATGGGTTGGTTTGAGCCGAGTGAGGCCAAATTGTTGTGCACAGACTTGGTTCAGGATGCTTTAGAGAAAGTTAAGGTGATTCAGGATAGACTCCGCACAGCCCAGTCCAGATAGAAGAGTTACGCGGACCGAAAGGTTCATGATGTTTCCTATAAGGTTGGAGAGAGGGTTCTGCTTCGGGTTTCGCCTATGAAGGGCGTTATGAGATTCGGAAAGAAAGGGAAGTTGAGTCCGAGGTTTATTGGCCCTTTTGAGATATTGAGGCGTGTTGGGGAGGTTGCTTATGAGCTTGCCTTACCTTCCAACTTGGCAGAGTTCATCCGGTATTTCATGTTTTGATGCTTCAGAGGTATCACGGCGATCCGTCGCACGTGTTAGATTTCAGTCCAGTCCAGTTGGACAAGGATCTATCTTATGTTAAGGTGCCAATGAGAATATTGGACAGGCAGGTCAGAAAACTGAGGTCAAAGAATATTGCATCGGTAAAGGTTTAATGGCGGGGCCAGCCGGTCGAGGAGGCGACCTGGGAAATCGAGCAGGATATGCGCAGCCGTTACCCTCATCTTTTCACTACTTCAGGTATGTCTCTATGCTCGTTCGAGGATGAAAGAACGTGTAAGTGTAGGAGGATGTGATGACCTAGACGATCGTCTTAAGAATTAACGCCCCGATCCCCTATTAAATACTTTCTCGAGTTTATTTCTGTTATTTTGATTTGCCGGGATATTTGGTTTTGAACTTCGGGGAGTTTTGGGACACTTAGTCCCAGAATGAGAGCTTAAGTGATAGAAAGTTGACCTTAGTCAGAATAGTGTGAAGATGGCCTCGGGATGGAAATCCGACGGTTCCGTTAGCTCCGTTGGGTGATTTCGGGCTTAGGGGCGTGATCGGATTATGTTTTGGAGGTCTGTAGCTAATTTAGGATTGAAATGGCGAGAGTCGAATTTTTGAAGTTTCCAGTCCGATAGTGAGATTTTGATCTAAGGGTTGGAATGGAATTCTGAAAATTGGAGTAGCTCCGTAGTGTTAAATGTGACGTGCTTGCAAAATTTCAGGTCGTTCAGACGAAATTTGATAGACTTTTTGATCGAAAGCATAAATTAAGAGTTCTTGGAGTTCTTAGGCTTGAATCATATGTTAAATTGGTGATTTGATGTTGTTGTGAGCGTTCCGAAGTTTTGAACAAGTTTGAACGATGTCATGGGATATGTTGGTACAATTGGTTTGAAGTCCCGGGGGCTCGGGTGAGTTCTGTGTAGGTTCCAGGATGTTTTAGGCAGAAAATCATAGTTGTTGCAGGTCCAGAAGAGTTCTAGGCCTCGGAACCCACCAGTGCGGTACGCACAAAGTCTAGTGCGTCCGCGGTGGGGGCTGTGCCGCCACACAAAATGCAGTGCGGTCCGCGGTGAGGAAAATTTCACTGGTCCTACTTCAGAAGCTCATATCTTTTGATCTACAAGGAATTTTGGGATGATTCAAAAACGAAAGTTGTAGTCCTTAGTGTCTAGTTTCCATAATGGTAAAAAATTCACAATTTGGACATCTGAGAGAAAGATATGGCCAAAATACTAAAGTCTGTCACTGCAGTCAAAACCTGTGCGGACAACACTCGTTTTTATGCGGATCGCACTGGTTTTGTGCAGACAACACTCGTTTTTGTGCGGTCGCAGTGGTGGAAATATGGGGGGGGGGGGGGGGGTGGTGTCCTATAAATACGAGGTTTTGGGTTTTATTTCATATTTTGATCTAGAGAGCTCGGATTTTGGCGATATTTTGAAGGTTTTTCAAGAAATTCTTCAGGGTAAGTGATTCTAACTCAGATTTGGCTAGAGTACATGAATCCATCATTGAATTCATCATTTAATTCGTGATTTGGTATGGAATTTTGGAAGAAACTTGTGAAATCTTTCAAAAATATAAAATGATGATTTGAAGGACCAAATGGTATCAGCATTGGATAATTTTGGTATGGTTAGACTCGTGAGGGTATGAGAATTCTAAAAATGTAAATTTTACCCGATTCCGAGACGTGAGCCCAAGGGGCATTTTGGTCATTTTACATAATTTCGCGTATTAGCTTAGAATTTAATTGTAGAATCAGTTACTTGAAGTGTTATTTATATTGTGCAATTGAATTGAATAGATTTGGGCCATTTGGAGTCGAGTACTCGTGGCAAAGACGTGGTGTTGGTTGATTTTGAGCGGGTTCAAGATAAGTGGCTTGTCTAACCTTGTGTGGGGGACCTTCCCCTTAGGATATGATATATTTGGTAATTGAAATGCCTTGTACATGAGGTGACGAGTGCGTACTTGAGCTAATTGTTGAAAATTCGGTTTCACTTTAAGTATTTCAATTGAGTTCCTTTTTCCTGCTTTATCTACTTTTGAATTTTGCCTGTTGTAGTTTAGAAAACATGTTTAGTTGACTTAATTGCCTATTTACTTAAACTGCTTTAATTACATTACATGAAACATGTTAGGCTAGAACTAACTGTTTACTTGGTACGAAATTTGCATTTAATTGAGTATTCTTGTGTTGCTTCTATGTGTTTTTAATTTGGGACTAGGGGACGGCATCCCGGGAGATTCCCTGTACGTATTTATGATCTGGACTGAGGTGCGGGATACCAAGAGATCCCTGGAATGTATATTGAGGATACTAAGAGATCCTCGGGATATTAAGAGATCCCTAGCATATATTGAGGATACCGAGAGATCCTCGGGATACCAAGAGATCCCTAGCATATATTGAGGATACCGAGAGATCCCCGGGATACCAAGAGATCCCTAGTACATGTTGAGGATACTAAGAGATCCTCGGGATACTGAGAGATCCCTGGTTACTTTCCTTGTGGTTTGCCTTCATCTCTGTTTCCGTTATTGTGCTCTTATTATCATGTGTAGATTCTTAATATAGATTCTTACTGTGGATTCTCATTTGTACTGCTTATCTTATCTTGTCATCTTTATATTTATCTAATCTCAGTAGGGACCTGACCTTCCTCATCGCTACCCAACCGAGGTTAGTCTTGCCACTTACTGAGTACCGCTGTGGTGTACTCATGCCTCTTCTGCACTTGTTTTTTATGTGTAGATACAGGTACCTCTACTCAGGTTTACCATTCTTGAGGCGAGGCGATTCTACGGGACTTCGAGTTATATCTGCCGCATCCGCAGACCAAGGAGTCTCCTTCTATGCCTGCATTTTAGTATTTAAGCCTTCTATACTTTTGTTCTTGTTAGACATTCCGGAGTTAGAGTTATGTAGTATTTCTTTTTTCTTAGCTTGTGATTCGTGGGTTTCTGGGTCTTGGATTTGTATATTGGTTTTGAGATTTATATATGGTGTATGCCGAGCGGCACATTTAAACATTGTTACTACTTTATTTCTGTTTTAAATTATTTCTTCCGCAAATTTTGGTTTTTCTTCCGCAAATTAGGCTTACCTAGTCGTAGAGACTAGGTGTCGTCACGATGTTTCATGGAGGGCGAACTGGGGTCGTGACATGGTCCATATGAAATACCTCCAGCCAAAATGCTCAAAATCAACGAGCACACACAATTTGACATCCAGTACCCAAGGTGTATTACTATAACCACGGAGAAGCAAGTGCCACAGTGCCACACAAAACTCGAAAGAACATAACCAGTACGCAATCAATCATGCAATACCCAAATACTCATCTCCCTCAAGCTCCACTATAAGGCCCAAATATGACCGCACCATGTGTGCATATAACCAACAGATCACAACCCCTCGTAGTATAGAAGGGTAACTCATAGAACATATCAGAACACGAATAAGCTCAATAACAATCGAATGGTACATCCCTCAACAACAGCAGTATGGAACCAACCAATCCGACTCTACGTAGAATACAAATCCTAATTGGGTCTACCAATGGACCCCAAATCAACTCTGGTCATTCAAAAATAGATAATAACCCTCCGAAAGTTCACAATGATTGAATTATATCACATACTATCATTTGACTAGCTTCGGCCACGACTTCACACTCTACAACCATGAAACAATCTGCTCTTGAGAACTCTCATTCTCCAAATCCACAGAACACACAAATCATAATATCTAATCACAACTCCAGCACTCGAATGACTAAAACATCATTCATGCACGATCATCCCAGTAGGAATACTTCCATAATTTCTTCCATGCCACATAACAATAATTTGAATATCAAAGGTCTATCAACCAGGTGAGTACTGCAATACCAATGAACATTCGTAAGTCAAAACACTATGCGCCTTCTAAAATGTGCACCATTCTCAAGAATTACCGAGCAATTTTAACATTCATCTAAATGCCTGAAACTAATCATGTTGTCCATAATTCATGACCTTCCTTTCACAACTGAACTGCCACCTTGTACATGCAATTATCAATCCCACAAGACACACCGCCTCTGTTAGACCACCATACAAAAAGTACGAGAATTTCATATCAACTCTGAGTCACCACTAGAATATATACCCGATTAGTTAGAGATCTTCCATCTGCTACCTTCTAGGAAATAATCACAATACACCTCATACCGGTAGAAAATATCTGGCTCAAATCATGGTAAAAACAATCAAGAATACTTTGAAATCTGTTTGCACATAACCAAGCTATCAAGACTAAATTCCTCTAACTCGACCAAGCCACGCAGGCTACCAAACCCAAGAATATTGCCACCAAAACATCTGTAGAGCCTCAACACATCATAATTACCCTCATAAATACCACAACCAAGACTCCTACTTTGAAAAGACCTTATGTGGACGTAAAATTATTCCTTTACCTTTCTTATACTGGAATATTGAATCCATAGCCATACAGAATTACCGCAAGCCTCGGCACCATCAAATGCAAATCTCAGATTATGTCCATACACAAGTCCGAAAAAATTCTCAATTGTCATATATAAATCTCTAACCCATTAGAACCTTCTCAAGAGTCACCCACGCTGCTCAAACCTGAATTGCATCACCCAAACGGGCCAAAAGACATATGCCACATTAGCACAACAACACTCAAAGAAGTAACCCTGCCTTCACACCACCGATCAAATTCATATTCCTTGCGAGCTACATTCTTCGCATATAACAACTTAATCCTTCCATGATTTTTCATATTTTCATAAGTGCATTATATCCCGTATTCAGGGAATTTCCTTACTCGAGTCATCCTCGATCTCAGACTATGTAGTCATAATTGTTCCACAAGTATGTCTCGGACCAAAACCTAAATTTAACCTATAACCATGAAATCGAATTGTCAATAGCAGGATCCCCCACTTGGCTCAAAGCCATAGATCAAAACATTTAATAATTCACAGTACACATATTCAATTACTGCCATAAAACCGTAGTGAGATTTAACTAAATTCTTCCCAAGCTCACGCAAGACACCCTATATGGTACCTCAGATCGTCTACTAGGCTTGCCTTCATTCCCGTGACGACCATGTCAACTTTCTTGACTAATCCCAAATTCAAATCTCAATACCTCTACCCTACTGGTAGTAAAGAAAAATTCTCCGCACAAAATTGTAGGGATCACACATCCGCCCTGTATGTAATAATCCACCTGCTTAGCTTCAAACTGACATTTCTCCATGACTATTTTATAGCCACAGCTACTATGCCATCACTTAATCTTTCTGAGTTTTAACTCATCAACAAGACATGAAAATTTAAATTTTTCCCACAATTTAACAACGTGAAAGATCATTCAACACACTCATAACTTGAGACTACACATCAAATCAAAACGAAATTCAAGCATCCAATGACACCTTTTACATCTCGAGAAACTATTCTCTTCATTTTCAAACCACCTGAACACATTCCACAGTCGCATCATAATCATTATTTAGTCATACCACCGCTCGTCGAGCTAAAAATTCCACTCATAGGACATTACCGGAAGCATAAGTCCAAATGTATAAGTTCACACCACTGAAGCTATCGAGCCTAAGATGTGGTCAAATCCCGACCTCAAGTTCTCCAGATTGGCCCATTACCGAAACACAGAATACATATCTCGAATCTCGTTCATGGATTCACAAGTCGGTGATGCACAGCTGATACCGAGCACTCATGCGCATATACAAATGTGTGGAATGGATTCAAAGAGTTTTCAAGCTGAATAAATGTCGCACGATAAAGAAAGAATGATGGGAAGTGTATCCTAAATGTCCTATAGCCTCTCGAAGATAAGTATGGACGTCATCATACTGATCCGTAAGACTCTACTAGACACTTGCTCATGACTAGTAGAACTTATGAACCTAGAGCTATGATACCAATCTGTCACGACCCAAAATCCAACTAGCCATGATGGCAACTAACTTGAGACGACCCGGCCAGTCATCTCATGAGTTACCGCTCTGTTGCCCCCATTTCTGCTTCTTATTACTTTGTTTATTGGTTATATGAGTAATCGGGTTGCTTGGCTTGGGTTTGGAAAGGATTTGGTAAGGTTTGAGATACTTAGTCTCTTTTGAGGAAGCTTAAGTTGGAAAAGTCAACTGGATGTTGACTTATGGGTTAGAGGGCTCGGATGTGAGTTCCGATGGTTCGGATAGCGTCGGGAGTGTCGCGCCCCCTTTTTCTCGTGAAATTGGGTTTATGATATTTGGGAGGACAACTCGTTCCCATTTGGGAATTGGGTTTGAATAGAAGAGTCGCCACCTAATTATTTAAGTGCATTAGGACACTAAGAAAGGTTTGATTTGAACAAACAGAGATTGGGTAAGGGCTTGAAATTATCCCGAGGGGAAGGTGTTAGGCACCCCTCAGGATCCACTAGTGTGGTTCCCGGCTAAACATTTATTGTGACTTTAGTGCAAACAACACATAGGAAAATAAAGGCTTCAAATAAGAGGGGATTTTCACGTAATGGTTACAAATAAACAAAAATAAGAAAAGGGAACTAAAAAGAGTTGATTTTTTTAAAAGAAATGATTTTAAAAAAGATTTAAAAGAAACAAAAAAAACAAAGAGAAGGGGGGGGGGGTCCTAGGTTTATTAGTAATATGGATCACCCCACACAACATCCGGTAATCACTCCTCAGTAAGGGGCTACACGTGATGTTATCGCATGGTCATCATATCCATATCTACCCTTTCCCACCCCGTTAAGTAATTCAAGCGCGGAATGGTCTTGTTTACTTACTGCATGCTATTACCCGCCCCAATCCTATTAGCCCCAGAGGCACTTGGGACTACTAATCTTAGAGGGAGGAGGTATTGGGCTTATTTGTGGTTTCAAAAGGTAAAATACTAAGGCGACAAACAAAACACATATAGCAAGTTTGGGGAAGCATTAAACAAATAAAAGGGCTCAAACAGACCTCCTTTAAACCAAAGAAAGAACATAATGTAGCATGACTTGCATGTACTGTTTAAGGTCTGATTAAAACTTAAAGGGTCGACGTAGACTGATTTATTACATAGTTCAGATAAGAAGTCCGAATCAGGCATGCCTGCTGGCTGAAGCATATAAAATCTGAATTAGTTTATATACTTTCACCCTATGGCTTGCCTAAGTGTTGGACGAAGACCTATAGGCATGATATCTACTGATTCCAGAAACGATGAGATGAAATGATTACATACTGAAGAAAGAAAAGTCGTCAGTTATTAAAGAAAAGCAAGTTTGAGCAAGAGATCATAAGTTTTGCAACTGATGGTAAGTCATTATTACTAGTTTTAGACTTATAAGCGAGTGAAATGATTCAGACTTGATTAATAGCTCGTATAGGCAGGCTTTCTATGCGTTGTTGATTTTAAACCCTTTTTAATAGACATGGTAAAATGCGGAAACCCTATCAATATGATATCTAGGTGTGTAATTTCATTTAAGGCATATGAATATGATATCTAATTGCAGTTGATTGATTAAGACCTATTAACATGATTGCCTAATGAGAAATGGATATGCAAGATTCAGAAAATCCTATAAGCATATATTCTACATGCGTATGCAGAATTCAGATTTCGAACAATTATAGACACGGTATCTACATAAGAGTGCAGAAATTCCTATAGGCATGTTATCTAATATGAGAATGCAGAAATTTAGAAATACACCTATAGGCAAGTTGTCTATATGAGAGTGCAGAAATTCAGAAATAACCTATAGGTAGGATATCTATATGAGAGTGCAGAAATTTAGAAATACACCTATAGGCAGGATATCTACCATTCGCATACATAGTATCCTTCCCTTTTCACTAGCCATCCGTAAAAGTTTATTACAAAATTATTACAGCGCAGAACGAAGATAAAAAAATACATTAAAAGGTACAACCAAGGAATGCCTGATTCAGACTTCCTATCTGAAATATGAAGTAAACCAACTCCAAGAGATCATGATCCAAAGACTTTCTCCCATTTGGATGTGTCAAAGTTCCCTAAGAGCCTCGAAAAGGACTCCGGGAAATGCTCACACCAAAATACAATGTCAGATTAGGACAAGTGCAGTGTGGAAGGACCAACCCTCAAGTGTCCAAGTTCAGAGGGAACTCAAGGTCCCAAGGCAAGGCTCACAAGAGGGGGCAGAACTTAGGGACTAAGAGAGGGTGCAAGTGCAGAAATAGAGTGCTGTCAGGGGGAAAGAGAAAGGGAAACAGTTACAAATAAATACACATAGGGGTATAGGGGAGGTGGTAAAGAGGCAAAGACAGGCTGGTGGGCATGCCCAGCAATGGGAAATGCTGGCACACCCATAGGCCTATTAGAACACACTGTTTAGATATTACGATCCCAAAGGATAAAGTTTAATTCATGGACAATAACTTACATATTGCCATGTCTTAAGCCATATGCTCAAACAAATAAGGGGGTAGGGAATAAGGATTCATAGCAGAAACAAACAGAAAGAAATCAACATGCTAATTTCAATATTGAGCTCTACAGAAACAGTAAGTAGACATAGATTCACAAACTATAAATAAACACATTGTTGTGATGCTGAAGCTTAAATCAGGACATACCAGTTTCAAAGAAACAAGTAAAGAAAAACAATAGGTCTTGTAAACAGGCCACAGTGCAGACAAGAAGAGAGAATATTATTGTGTGTGAGTATGCGTTCAGAAGGATTGTGAATTGTGTTTGAGTTTGTGAAAGGGTCGTGCCTTTATAGTGTGAAAATCATGAAGAAATAAGGTAAGAAAATAGTTAAGGAACTAAATATCAATTAAAAATCAATCACACAAGACTTCCTTTAATCAAGGAATTCAGATTCAAACGGGTAAGAACTATTTAAGGAAAGAAATTAGCTAAGCACTTTATGCAAAGTAGGCAATTAGGGGTAAATACATAAGAGAGTTATTTAAGGACATAATTTGAAATACACGATTGTACAAATAAGGTAGGAAAATCAATTAGTAGCCAGTAAATCAAAGGGTCCGAGATTTTGCAATTATTGGTCCATGAGAAAAGGTTTTTTAACTTAAGTCGAATCACAAGGAAATCAGCAAACAATGGAAAGAAATCAATCAAGCCATATTCAGAAGGAAGTTTGAACTAATTGCAAATTTGAAAACCATTTTAGAGGGAAATTTATCATATATGAGGAGCATATGATCATGTTAAACATGAAATAAAAAAAAGAGATTGTCGTGTCATTGTGCAATCAGTAGGAAAATCCAGTGTAGAAGAGTTTAGTAAATAGCCAGAATTGTGTGAAAACAAAGATGTCCAAACTAAGTTCAGAAACTCGAATTTGGTCTGAAAGAGTTGAGGGTTTTTGAAATAAAACCCTAGTTCAAGCAAATCACATAGCCAGACTTGGAAGAACACCCAAATTCTAGGGTTTCCACCATTAATCGAGTGCAAAGATGAGAGGGCAAGTAACTAAATCGAAACAGGTTCAGAGGTTTCAAAAAAAACTGAAACTTCTAACAGGTTTCTTTCAGCAACATAAACTCATGAGAAACATAATAGAAGAGCTCAAAGTAACATGCAGAACACAGTAGAAGAGCTCAAAGAAAACAGAGTAGAAGAAACTAATTCGAAACATAATGGAAAAATTGATGCGAACAGTAGGAGAAACATGCTGAGAAGTTTTTAGAAGAAACTTAAACAAAACTTAGTAGAAGGAAAATAGTAAAACACTTAAGAACATAGTAGAAAATATAGCAGGAGAAACATATCAGAACACAGTAGAAAAAAATACAGTAGAAAAAGCAAACGAGAACACAGTATAGGAAAATACAGGAACACAGTAGAGGCAAATACACACAAAAAAGAAAAAGAAAGTCAAAGAAACATTTAAATACTTTCAGAAAACCCTAGATCGGAAAAGAAAGATTTTGAAAGTAGTTTTTAAAAGAAAAGTCAGGAAAATCATTTAAAATTTTAAGGAAAGCATGGATCTGGAATAGATCTAGAGAGATTAGAAAAACTCACAACTAGGGTTTTCAGAGGAACCCAAGTGATGAGAAAGGCTTGGATCTAAGCAAGAGGAGTCAAGACCAGGCATTAAAATAGACATAGCTCGCCGGAACGGGGCCAGAGATGGCCGTGGAACTCGAATCGATAGAGGTCTGCACACAACCCTTCATGGTCGAGTCATGGAGATTCAGTTAACCAGACGTAAGGAACCATAAGTGGCTTGGTGGGTGGTGAAACCACCATGGATCTAGGTTAGAGGGTGGCTGAAGAAGGTGAAAAGGATTCATCGGAGAGGAGGGTATGGGGGAAGGTTCTAGAGAGAACTAGAGGTTAGAAAGATATAGACGAGTGAGGGGAAATGAGGGGTATTGGGGGGGGGGGGGTTGTTTGATTAAAAAAGGTAAGAGCGGATCTAGATCGTTGATCAAATTTGATCAACGACCACGATTTGATCCGGGTTGGACCGGGTAGTTTTAGGATTGGACTTGGAGTTTTAGGTCGATTTAATTTGGATTGGAGATTGGGTTTAATTAGGCCAGATTAGAAAGCCAAATGTGGCTATAAGTTAAATAGCCTCTTTTTTCCTTTTAATTTATAAAAAATAATAAACAAATTTCTGAAAATAAATTCAAAGTACTAAAATGACTTATAATATATAATTATCAATTTAAAAATATAAAATCCCATTTTATAAATGTGAGACGGATTTAAACTTAAAAATGGTTAATATTGCAATTATGCAATTCTATCCTTAAAAAATACCAAATAATTTTGTAAAAATGTGTAAAAATACCTTAGCTATATTTTAATATATACATGAGACTCCAATAAATGAATCACCAAAAATGATAATTTTTGGGATAATTATTGGGTTTTCTTGATAAAATTGGGTAGTAAATTGATTTAAAAATCTTTGAAAAATTAAGAAAAAACAACGTAGCCTTGGAAAATACTCATATATGCTTATACATGCTATTTTGAAAGGTAATTTACATAAAAAAATATACGGAAAAAATTAGCTGTCAACAGCTGCCCCTCTTTACATGGGAAGGATGAAAGAGTTGTCGGGTAAAAATATGATGGCCAATTTTGACCGAACGAAGTGGTTTGAAGAGATTGACCACGCCCTAGCTTTTGAGCTGCCTACATATCCCTAGTCTTATAGGAATCAAGCCATATGTAGTTCAGGATCTGTCGGCGGAGTATGCTTATGGAGACTTTCAAGAACGAACGCAATGGGATAAACGGTTAAGGTCTAATAGGGCTGCGGGAACTGGAGCGGGATTTCTCTTGTTGAGACGTCCGTTGCTCGCCGGTTTACCTACAAATAAGCAATACAAGCATATATTGTGCGTAAATTTAAACATGATGCAAGTTCCTCAGGCCATGACATGGCTATGATATGCAAATGGTGCCTCCGAACAATGACACCTTTGAATAATGATATGCAAAAGATAAAAAAGGTCCTCAGGCCATGACATGGCATTCTCGGGCTATGAAAATGGTGCCTCCAAACAATGACGCCTTTGGATAGATTGACGATCTTTCAGCCCATGAGATGCAAAAGGTAGCGATCTTTCAGTCGATGCAAGATGTAAATAAAGTGGCGATCTTTCAACCGATGCAAGATGTAAATGAAGTGGAAGTATTTCAGCCATGCAAGATGTAGATGAAGTGGCGATCTTTCAGCCGATGCAAGATGTAAATAAAGTGGCGATATTTCAGCCATGCAAGATATAGATGAAGTGGCGATATTTCAGCCATGCAAGATATAGATAAAGTGGCGATCTTTCAGCCGATGCAAGATGTAAATAAAGTGGCGATATTTCAGCCATGCAAGATGGAGGTAGAGCTTAACCTCGAAAAGCAGAATGGTAGCCTTATGCAATGCAGGAAATGCAGATAGAGACAGTGTTTAGTCTCGGAAGGCAGAATGGTAGCCTTATACAATGCAGGAAATGCAGATGGAGGTAGAGCTTAACCTCGGAAGGCAGAACGGTAGCCTTATGCAATGCAAAAATGCAGATGGAGACAGAGCTTAGTCTCGGAAGGCAGAATGATGGCCTTATGCAATGCAAAAATGCAGATGGAGGTAGAGCTTAACCTCGAAAGGTAGAATGGTAGCCTTATGAAGGAAGTAAAAAGGCAAATGATAATAGAGTTTTCTTAGCTGATAGCAGATTGCGATATTGCGACCACTGGGGATACTATGTCTGCTGAGGACACTACGTGCGGATAACAGCTGTGAGTAAGTGCAACGGTTCTGAGAGTTGTATTTCTGAGCAACATGAGTCTCGTGAGTGTATAGTATATTTGATGATTTTGCAACTCAAGTGCCTGCATCCAAAGAAAAATCGTGAGTCTTATAAAGGGAGGAGGTTAGTTCGTATCCCTGCTGGCTCTACTTGACCTACTCGGCTTTGATCTGGTGATACTGTACGTATCATTGGGGTAGCATTTCTAAACAAGGCAATTTTGGCAATAAACATGCATGATTTAGTAAAGGCATACATAAATATATAATTAAGCATAGTTTTCTTTAGATGAACCAACGACTGCAACGTGGTTCAAGACATTGCAACCCTTCTTGTTACGAAATTTTGAGGGTCCTCCTCAAAATTCTGCCCCAGTTTACTGTGTTGCTGCTTCTGATGGCTGCTTGCGGCGAATGGCTGAAATCACTTCGGAATTTTGAGGGTTCTCCTCAAAATTTTGCCCCAGTTTCCAATTGCGGGGGAAATGAAAATTTTATTAACTTGTGACCGAACCCATAGGGCTGCCTACGTATCCCCTCTTTAACAGGAATCAGGTCAGGCGTAGTTCAAATTACATCATGAAGGAAAGCATAAAGATTACACATAGTATTGCTTGACTGCATCTGAATTGATCGGCTTTGGCCAAACTTCTCCGTCCATTTTTGCAAGTATGAGGGCTCCTCCTGTTAGAACCTGGTGAATCATGTACGGACCCTGCTAGTTGGGAGAGAATTTCCCTTTAGCTTTATCTTGATGCGGGAAAATATTCTTTAATACCAGTTGCCCTGGTGTGAATTGTCTTGGCTTGACTCCTTTGTTGAAGGCTCTGGACATTTTGTTTTGATAAAGCTGACCATGGCAAACTGCATTCATTCTCTTGCCATCTATAAGAGCCAGCTGCTCGTAATGACTCTTCACCCACTTTGCATCGTTGAGTTCTGCTTCTTGTATGATCCTCAAGGAAGGGATTTCTACTTCGGTGGGAATGACTGCTTCCGTACCATAAACCAACATGTAGGGGGTTGCTCCAGTTGATGTGCGGATTGTGGTGCGATACCCCAATAAAGCAAATGATAACTTATCGTGCCACTGTTTATGCTTCTCTATCATTTTCCTCAATATCTTGTTGATATTCTTATTGGCGGCTTCTACGGCTCCGTTTATCTGAGGTCAGTAGGCTGTAGAATTCTTGTGTTTGATTTTGAAGGTTTCACACATGGCTTTCATCAAATCACTGTTGAGATTGGAACCATTATCAGTGATGATTGATTCTGGGATCCCAAATCGACAAACGATACGATCGCGGATGAAGTCTGCCACGACTTTCTTAGTCACTGCTTTGTAAGATGCTGCTTCAACCCATTTGGTGAAATAATCAATTGCTACTAGGATGAACCTGTGCCCGTTTGATGCGGTAGGTTCGATTGGTCCGATGACATCTATTCCCCAGGCGGCGAACGGCCATGGCGAGCTTGTTGCATTAAGCACATTTGGTGGAACCTTTATCATGTCTGCATGTATCTGACAGCGGTGGCACTTTAGGACATACTGGATGCAGTCCGTTTCCATAGTCATCCAAAAATAGCTAGCCCGGAGTATCTTCTTGGCTAAGATAAAACCGTTCATATGAGGACCGCAGGTCCCAAAATGGATTTCTTCTAGTAGTTTAGATGCTTCTTTTGTGTCGACACACCTCAATAATCCCAAATCTGGAGTCCTCCTATACAGGATTCCTATGCTGTGAAAGAAATTGTTGGACAACCTCCGAAGTGTGCATTTCTGAGTAGGATTTTCGATCTCTGGGTATTCTCCTTTTGCCAAGTATTCCTTGATATCATGAAACCAAGATTTTTCGTCTGCTTCTTCTTCGACATGAGCACAGTAGGTTGGCTGATCATGGACCTCTACTGGAATGGGATCAATGAAGTTCTTGTCTGGATGTTGTATCATGGATGATAGGGTAGCCAATGCATCGACGAACTCATTCTGGACTCTGGGAACATGCTGGAACTCCGTCTTTATGAACCTCTTTCTCAACTCCTGTACGAAACGCAGATACGGGAGTATCTTGGAGTTCTTGGTTACCCATTCTTCTCAGACTTGATATATAAGTAGGTCCGAATCTCCGATCACTAGCAACTCTTGAATGTTCATGTCAATAGCCATTTTGAGCCCTAAGATGCAGGCTTCGTACTCGGCCATATTGTTGGTGCACGGAAACCTGAGTTTGGCGGACACCGGATAATGATGACCGGTTTCTGATACTAGGACCGCTCCTATGCCAACTCCTTTGAAATTTGCCGCTCCATCGAAAAATATTCTCCAACCATCATAGGACTCTGCAATATCTTCTCCTATGAATGATACCTCTTCGTTAGGAAAATACGTTTTCAGGGGTTCGTATTCTCCATCCACGAGATTTTCAGCAAGGTGATCTTCTAATGTCTGACCCTTGATTGCTTTCTGAGTCACGTAGACAATGTCGAACTCACTCAACAGAATTTTCCACTTGGCTAGCTTGCTAGTGGGAATGGGCTTCTAGAAGATGTACTTTAAAGGATCCATCCTTGATATGAGATATGTAGTATAGGCACAGAAGTAGTGCCTCAACTTCTGAGCTACCCAAATCAAAGCACAACAGGTGCGGTCTAACAGAGAATACCGGGCCTCGTATGGGGTGAACTTCTTACTGAGGTAATAAATGGCCTGCTCCTTCCTCTCCATTTCATCATGTTGCCCCAGGACACAACCGAACGCTCCATCCAATACTACGAGGTAGAGTAATAGAGGTCTACCTGGCTCGGGCGGGACTAAAATTTGTGGTGTTGATAGGTACTCTTTGATTCTGTCGAAGGCCTTTTGGCAGTCATCAGTCCATTCGGTAGCATCGTTCTTTTTCAACATCTTAAAGATTGGCTCATAGATGACAGTAGATTGTGCTATGAACTGGCTAATGTAGTTGAGTCTACCCAAGAAGCTCATTACGTCCTTCTTGTTCTTTGGCGGTGGCAGTTCTTGAATAGCTTTGACATTTGATGGATCTAGTTCTATCCCTCTGCGACTCACAATGAACCCAAGTAGTTTTCCGGTAGGAACCCCAAATGCACATTTTGCGGGATTCAGTTTTAGGTTGCACCTTTTCAGTCTGTTGAAGAACTTCCACAAATCCTCCATGTGATCAGTGGCTTTATTGGACTTTATGATGACATCATCTACATACACCTCAATCTCCGTGTGTATCATATCATGGAAAATAGTACTCATGGCCCTCATGTAGGTGGCCCCTGCATTCTTCAACCCGAATGGCATCATCTTGTAGCAGTACGTCCCCTACGGCGTGATGAAATCCGTTTTCTCAGCATCTTCTTCGTCCATCCAGATTTGAGGATGTCCAGCGAAACAATCTACAAATGATTGCAACTCATGCTTGGCGCAATTGTCGATCAGGATGTGTATGTTCAGCAAGGGGAAGTCGTAATTTGGACTGGACCGATTGAGATCCCGGTAGTCGACACAGACTCTGACCTTCCCATCCTTCTTCGGCACCGGCAAAATATTGGCTAACCATGTCGGATATTATACTACCCTGAGAACCTTAGCTTTGACCTGCTTAGTGACTTCTTCTTTAATCTTCAGACTCATATCAGGCTTGAACTTTCTGAGCTTCTGCTTTACCGGTGGACATGTCGTATCAGTTGGCAGTTTGTGGGCCACGATAGATGTGCTCAGACCAGTCATGTCATCATATGACCAGGCAAATATGTCCTCGTATTCTCTTAGAAATTCTATGTACTCTTTCTTTTCTGACGGTGATAAGTGAATGTTGATTCGTGTTTCTTTGACAATTTTTGCATATCCCATGTTAATAATCTCAGTCTCGTCCAGGTTGGACTTCGGCCTGTTCTCAAAGTTCTCGACTTCTTTAACAATCTCTTCCGGTATATCATCTTCCTCTGAATCTATATCCGTTTGTTGCATTGCCTCGTTGCATGTCACAACCATGGGTTCATCAAGATAGGTAATAGTAATGCTGTATGAATAAAGTAATGAGAGAAAATAATAAGAGTAAGATTTGTGAGGAAACCGAAATGCTTTGATAAATTTCATAACTATTTTGAACATTAGAAGATCTTATTGCGAAAATTCAAAATGCGAAAGGAAAATCAACTAGTAAAAATAAAAGATAGTGTATGATGCTTTGTTCAGCCTTGCTACCCCGAGGCTTTTCGGGCTCTGGTGGTTCTGATGGTCCAATTGTTGAGGCATGCTCCTCGGCTTACGGTCTGTATGGAAGGTCCTTCCTCCCCCTCCTTCTCGAAAATGACACAACAATCCATGTCATCGTCTTCTAGGAACAAGTTCCTCACTGCTGCCAGTGCTTCCTCCTCTTCCGACCCATAGATAATATCGGCCGGCTAGAAAGTCTGCTCCAAATATGGTATTGGCTGCTCCAGTGGGTAGTATAGACCGCGCCATGATGGCGACCAATTGTTGAATTCCTCCCAATTATACTCGTATCCCAGACCAAAAGTGGTGCCATGTTTCTTCAGTTTGATAGGCTTGGCGATTTCTTAGAGGTTCTTGCCAAGTCCCTTGCCAGGTTCATATCCGCTCCAGTTCAATATGCTTTCAATTTTGTTATCTCACCTTTTGTTTTTGTCAACGTCATTGACTCGCTCAATATGGTGATAGGTTTCCCCGCCTATCTTTCTTCTTCCTCCGATTGCTGGGATGGTTTGGCGACTGCATATGGGATTGCTACCGTCGCCGTGAATGATCACCTCGTGGTGATTCCATTCAAACTTCACTACCTGATGTAGTGTTGATGCTACAGCCCCAACGGCATGAATCCACGGCCGTCCCAACAGCAAGTTGTAAGATGCTTGCACATCTATTACTTGGAAATCGACATCGAACCAAGTAGGCCCCATTTTCAAGCACAAACTAATTTCCCCAATAGAGGACCTTTGGGAACCGTCGAAAGCTTTGACGTTGATGGCCCCGTCCTTGATCTCATGCAGCCCCTTTCCCAATGTTCTGAGTGTTACCAACAGACAAATATTGAGGTTGGACCCTCCATCAATCAGGATCCTAGTGATAAAATAATCTTCGCATTGTACGGTGATGTGCAATGCCTTGTTGTGACTCAACACTTCTGGTGGCAGCTCATCTTTATGAAAAGTGATCTTGTGACTTTCCTATACCTGCCTACCATGTTTGCCACTTCTCCTCCGGTGATGTTTCCTGGTACATATGCCTCACTCAGCACTTTTAGCAAGGCATTCTTGTGTGCCTCAGAACTTTGCAGCAAAGCTAGGATAGAAATCTATGCCAGTGTTTTGTTCAGCTTATCAATGACTGAGTATTCCATGGCTTGTATCTTTCTTCAGAGATCATCGGCCCGGTTTCAGTGATGGTCGGCCGACTAGAGGCCTGCTTACTCGACTCAGCTAAATGCTCCGGAGTATAAACCCTACCGGTTCTTGTCATACCCTGTGCCGCAACTGTTTCCCCGAACTTGGCTTTCCCTTTCCTTCTTGCCTCGGTTGTGTAATCCCAAGGTATGGCATTTGTATGGAACGGTGTTACGACTGACATTGCTACTGGAATGGGCACCTTTACTCCAAAAGGAGTATGTGCTTTGGGAGGTAAAACTGCAACTTCAAATGGTAGAGGTGCATTTGCTGGAGTCGCGAATTCGACCTCGATTGGTGTTGGTGTCTTGCAGTTGCTTCAAACTCAAGCGGCACATATATGTTTACCTCAGTGTCCCCAGAAGGCTGAGTCTGGACTACAATTGGATTAAGGGTGACTATTGGCTTTTCTGGTTCGTTACCTTCTGTGATTAAATCGATCGATCCTTTGGGATCCCAATCATCCTCTATTTCAATCATGTGAACACCTCCACCCTTATGGTCCGACAGAGGGTTGTTGCGGACATTCGGAGTAGGCTCCTTTGCCACAATGATCTTGTTATCAATCAAAGTCTGGATCTTGTCTTTTAGAGAGCGACATTCATCAATGGTATGCCCTTTCATGCCGGAATGGTATGCACAAGATTTATTTGGATTGACCCATTGATAAGGGTTTTTAGGGGTTATAGCAGAGATATAGGTGACATAACGAGCAGCTTTGAGCCTTTCGTATAGCTGGTCAATGGGTTCAGCAATGACGGTATACTGTTTGGGGGGTCTGCAGTCGAAATTTGGTCGAGGTCTAGGAAAGTTTTGACGTGCGGGAGGTAACTGATAGTGGGATGGTTGAGTATTGTAGGCTTGATATACATGTGCAGGTTGGGAGTATCTTGGTGAGGTAGGTTGATAAGTGGGAGGTGGATATGATTGATAAGTGGGTGGTGGAGTTTGGTGAGAGGGTGAGGGTGCTTGGTAGTTCGGAGTAGATTGATATGTGAGTGGAGGCATTGGATAGGCTTGGTATTTGATAGGGGATTTGGTCCTCTGTGCAACCATTACAGCACCTACGTCCCTTTTCTTGGACGTACCACCAGACTGTAAAGCTTTATTGGTAGCTTGCAAGGCTTCAAAGTTCGTAACCATATCACTTTTGATGCCTTCCTCGATCCTCTCCCCTAGCTTGATGATGTCGGAAAATTTTTGGCTCTCAATCAACATCAGCCTTTCATAGTACTGCGGGTCTTGAGCCCGGACGAAAAACTTGTTCATTTGTTCTTCTTCTAAAGTCAGTCTAACCGTAGTGGCTTCTGATCTCCAACAAGTAGCGTACTCGCAGAATGTTTCCGTGGGCTTCTTTTTTAAATTCTGGATGTAGAACACATCTCACACATTTTTTGTGTTGAACCTGAACCTATCTATAAAGTCAGATGCCATACTCACCCAGTTCGACCATTTCTTTGGGTCTTGGCTAATGTAACAAGACAGAGCATCTCCTCTCAGACTCCTTATGAAAAGCTTCATGTGAATCCTTCTCCTTCCCTACTCCGACCAGCTTGTCACAGTATGTTCTCAAGTGGACTCTCGGATCCCCTATGCCATCAAACATCTCAAACTTAGGAGGTTTGTACCCCTTGGGCAGTTCGACATCCAGTTATATGCAAAGATCTTCGTAGTTCAACCCTTCAATCCCCTCACTTCTTTCGACGCCCTGAATTCGGCTAGTCAACTTCTTAAGCTCTTCAGCCAGACTCCTGATGAGTGAGTCTTTATTATTAGACTCGGGTGTGCTTGAAATGGGTTGGGTAGAGTGTGTCATGGTTTCCACGTAGATGGGGGTGTTATGATGAGTGTAGGAGTGGTCATTTGTGGAGTTCAAAGGTTCCAGGATGAGCAGTGGAGTACTGTTGGGAGTGTGACAAGTATTGCAGTGGTGGTAAGGAGCGGGATGGTTTCGTAACTTTGGAATATTTTGTGGAGGTGTGGGGTTCTGAGCATTCGGGAAATTAATGTTGGGAGTGGTGAGGGAAAATGACAGATTCGCCAAATTCCGAACCTAATCAAGTTCTTCTTGAAATTTCAGCAGCTTTTGTTCTAGTTGGGATGCACTATCTTTTGAAACCTAAGTACCATGGGCATGAGTGACCTCTACCCGTTCAGTTGAATTCTCCTTTCTAGTGTTGTTCAGATATTCCATCTTCCCTTTGTTCTTGTTTCTGATAGGACTAAGAGGAGGAGTGGGTGGAGGACCCCTGGATCTCGTTGAATAAGATGATGTTGCCAGAGTGCACGAACTAACCTTTGGGGAGGGGGAATAAATAAAAAGTAAAAACAAAAAGGTAACAAGTTAGTGAGGATTATAAGAAAATGTTGCAATATTTAAACACATAGTGCAAGAAGGTAAATCGTGTCCTATTTGGAGAACTTAGAGTGCTAAATGCCTCATTTTATTGATAAAAAGTAGGCGAATCCCAAATCGACACTAAACAATAGGAAATAAAATGTCACTAGTGGCCATTGGCCTTATTACATTTCTTAAAGCAAAAGAAAAGGTTCCTATCTATTTGGTCCCAGAAGGGCCTTCCCCAGACTCGACATCGTCGAACAGCTTTTCCAGCTCGCGAAGTCCCAGCAATAGGTAGGCTCTGGCTAGATGTCCGCCCTCATTTCCCTCAGCATTTTGGCAATCCTCGATCCTTTTGAGGAACTTCCTTTCTAGTTCCACTATGCTTCGCTCCAAATATCCCAATCGCTTGTTGACACTGATAACCATGTCTTTCCACTCCTCGATCAGTTTTTGGTTGGCTTATTGTATCTCACGGTGCTCGCTTTCACATTCTCGGATCCTCTTGCGCAGTTGATTGTATTTGACCTGTGCCTCGGTCCTTTCATCTATGATCATGTGGCCCCTAGTAAGTCTTGGCTGACCCAGACCATCGTGATTAGATTCCAACCAGCCTGAATAGTATGGAGTACAACCAACATGGTATCTATCTGGTTCAATAGTGTCTCTTCCCATGATGATCTTGCAATGCCACATGTGCTAAGCTTGGCACTTATAAAGACTGTCATCTGCTTGGAAGTCAGCCCGGAAGTGACTCATCTTGTCTACCCTTGGTATAACCTGCTTCCTACTAGCCTGTCTCATAACTCGGAGAGGGACATAAGGGTAGGTTCTTCTCATACCGATTAGTATTAGAAATGGTGCATCCCTGGATCGGACGATGAACTCCTCAGTAGGGAACCACTCGAACATACATTGTACTTGATCCTCAGTTAGATTTTCAAATAGCTCTAACCAACCCTTAGCGTCTTCTGGCTGGGCGAACATGTTAGGCATGTAGTTCATTCGTTTCGGATGATGGAAGGCGATATGATCGTCCCAGTATCTTCGTTGGATTCCTTGTCGGTATTCACCCCTTTGTAGATGCTCCACGAGCCAAAGCTGAAGTAGCAAACTCTAGCCTTCGAAGCGTTCGGCTCCTCGTTGACACTTCTCCAAGGCTCGGTATATCTTCGCAATAATCATGGACACAATGCTAAATGGTTGCCCACCAATTCCTTCTATTAGAGTTTTGGTTACCATAACTAGCCTGGTGTGGATCCTGGCTTTCTTCATTGGAAACACTATCATCCCCAGGAAGCAAAATATGAAGACAAAGACCCTTCAGTGAATACGCCCCAATTATGTGAGGGCAAACTCGTCAGGATAAGTACGATAAAATTTGTTGTGACCGTACCTCTCGTACAAATAATCAAAGGGAATATACGACTCTTTCAAGCATGTCAAGTCTGGATTCTTCTTTAGACCCATCATTTTGAGGAAACCTCTACCTTTGCAGTTTTCCATCATTAACAAGCCCTGAGTTTCCCATGGTATACCAGCTAATCCTCCTATTTCCTCCAGCAGGGGTGTCATCTCAATATCTCCGAAGCGGAATACAGACCTATCACAATCCCAAAATAGAGTAGCAGCTTCTATGATCTTGTTGTTAGGTTGGATTTCCAGGAGAGAAGGTAGATTTTCTAGGTATTTCCGGATAAGAGTTTGATCACTGGAATGAAGATCCTCCCACTAGCTTAGCAATTTTGGGTGGATGTTGGTGACCATACCGAATTTGGGGACTTCGTGCCTCATATTTCTGCAAGACAAAAGTGTTAGGCCCCTACCCCCACCAGACTCGACTATTTAACATCAAAAATTAGCATGAAGCATTTAGTTCTCCAAATAAACGCTCAGAACGTGGTGATGTCCGTTTGGGTTTTAGGGAAACCCAATGGACTTTGGACAAGGCTATCTTAAAGAGTCATTATGCGGACAACATAACTGACTCAGCTAGGTTTGAACATGATGCATGCACAATTAAACAGAGTAAGGTTTCTATGGGGTTTTAGGCTGGTACCCTTGAGCGGACAACTCAAGGGGGAAAGGCAAGGGAACCGTCGACTACACCGTTGATCGACTCGTTTTACCACAAATACGCCTTTTCCAAATTTAGGGAGTGATAATATTGGAAGAGTGCAACCACTCATTATAAGCGTTGCTATGGTATTCGTTTGGCACGAGTGAAATATGATGTTGAGCATGATTATGCAATAATTAAAGCAAATTGTCACGTATTTGCATGTTAGGAAAGCAGTAAATACAACAGTTTTTCATAACTTAAAGCGGTAGTAAAGGAAAGTAATAAAGGGAAGAAACAAAAAAACAAGTCAGTTTTGCAATCGAAAAGGAAATTAAATGCTTAAAAGAAACAAACAAATAATTGCGCATAAAGAAGCATAAATTCACAATAATAGTCTGAAATGGTAAAAGTCTAAAAGTCCCCAGCAGAGTCGCCACGCTATCGTGCCCCCTTTTTCTCGCAAAATTGGGTTTATGACATTTGGGAGGACAACTCGTTCCCTTTTGGGAATTGGGTTTGAGTAGAAGAGTCGCCACCTAATGATTTAAGTGCATTAGGACACTAAGAAAGGTTTGATTTGAACAACCAGAGATTGGGTAAGAGCTTGAAATTATCCCAAGGGGAAGGTGTTAGGCACCCCTTAGGATCCACTAGTGTGGTTACCGGCCAAAAAATTATTGTGACTTTAGTGCAAATAACACATAGGCAAATAAAGTCTTCAAATAAGAGAGGATTTTCACGTAATGGTTACAAATAAACAAAAGTAAGAAAAGGGAACTAAAAAGAGTTAATTTTCTTAAAAGAAATGGTTTAAAAAAAAGATTTAAAAGAAACAAAAAAAACAAAGGGAAGGGGGGTCCTAGGTTTATTAGTAATATGGATCACCCCACAAAGCATCCGGTAATCACTCCTCAGTGAGGGGCTACATGTGATGTTATCGCGTGATCATCATATCCATATCTACACTTTCCCACTCCGTTAAGGTATTAAAGCGCGGAATGGTCTCATTTACTTACTGCATGCTATTACCTGCCCCAATCCTATCAGCCCCAGAGGTACTTGGGACTACTAATCTTAAAGGGAGGAGGTATTGGGCTTATTTGTGGTTTCAAAAGGTAAAATACTAAGGCGACAAACAAAACACATATAGCAAGTTTAGGAAGCATTAAACAAATAAAAGGGCTCAAACAGACCTCCTTTAAACCAAAGAAAGAACATAATGTAGCATGACTTGCATGTACTGTTTAAGGTCTGATTAAAACTTAAAGGGTCGAGGCAGACTGATTTATTACATAGTTCAGATAAGAAGCCCGAATCAGGCCTGCCTGCTGGTTGTAGCATATAAAATCTGATTAAGTTTATAAACTTTCACCCTATGGCTTGCCTAAGTGCTGGACGAAGACCTATAGGCATGATATCTACTGATTCCCTAAACGATGAGGTGAATTGATTACATACTGAAGAAAGAAAAGTCGTCAGTTATTATAGAAAAGCAAGTTTTAGCAAGAGATCATAAGTTCTGCAACTGATGGTACGTCATTATTACTGGTTTTACACTTATAAGCGAGTGAAACGATTCAGACTTGATTAATAGCTCCTATAGGCATGCTTTCTATGCGTTGTTTATTTTAAACCCTTTTTAATAGACATGGTAAAACGCGGAAACCCTATAAACATGATATCTAGGTGCTGAATTTCATTTAAGGCCTATGAACATGATATCTAATTGTGGTTGATTGTTTAAGACCTATAAACATGATTGCCTATGAGAAATGGATATGCAAGATTCAGAAAATCCTATAGGCATATTTTCTACATGCGTATGTAGAATTCAGATTTCGAACAATTATAGATACGGTATCTACATGAGAGTGCAGAAATTCTTATAGGCAGGTTATCTAATATGAGAATGCAGAAATTCAAAAATACACCTATAGGAAAGTTGTCTATATGAGAGTGCAGAAATTCAGAAATAACCTATAGGTAGAATATCTATATGAGAGTGCAGAAATTCAGAAATACACCTATAGGCAGGATATCTACCTTTTGCAGACATAGTTATCCTTCCCTTTTCACTAGTCATCCCCAAAAGTTTATTACAAAATTATTACAGCCCAGAACGAAGATAAAAAAACATCAGAAATTAAAAGGTACAACCAAGGAGAGCCTGATTCAGACTTCCTATCTGAAATATGAAGTAAACCAACTCCAAAAGATCATGATCCAAATCCTTTCTCCCATTTGGATGTGCCAAAGTTCCCTAAGAGCCTCGAAAAGTTCTCCAGGCAATGCTCACACTAAAATGCAATGTCAGATTAGGACAAGTGCAGTGTGGAAGGGTCAACCCTCAAGTGTCCAAGTTCAGAGGGAACTCAAGGTCCCAAGCCAAGGCTCACAAGAGGGGACAGAACTTAGGGACTAAGAGAGAGTGTAAGTGCAAAAATAGAGTGCTGACAGGGGGGGAGGGAAGGGAAACAGTTACAAATAAATACATATAGGGGTATATGGGAGGTGGTAAAGAGGAAAAGATAGGCTGGTGGGCATACCCAGCAATGGAAAATGCTGGCACACCCATAGGCCTATTAGAACACACTGTTTAGATATTAGGATCCCAAAGGATCAAGTTTAATTCATGGACAATAACTTACATATTGCCATGTCTTAAACCATATGCTCAAACACATAAGGGGGTAGGGAATAAGGATTCATAGCAGAAACAAACAGAAAGAAATCAGCATACTAATTTAAATATTGAGCTCTACAGAAACAGTAAGTAGACATAGATACACAAACTATAAATAAACACATTGTTGTGATGTTGAAGCTTAAATCAGGGCATACCAGTTTCAAAGAAACAAGTAAAGAAAAACAGTAGGTCTTGTAAACAGGCTATAGTTCATACAAGAAGAGAGAATATTATTGTATGTGAATATGAGTTCAGAAGGATTGTGAATTGTGTTTGAGTTTGTGAAAGGGTCGTGCCTTTATAGTGTGAAAATCATGAAGAAATAAGGTAAGAAAACAGTTAAGGAACTGAATATTAATTAAGAATCAATCACACAAGACTTCCTTTAATTAAGGAATTCAGATTCAAACGGGTAAGAACTATTTAAGGAAAGAAATTAGCTAAGCACTTTGTGCAAAGTAGGCAATTAGGGGTAAATACATAAGAAAGTTATTTAAGGACAAAATTTGAAATACACGGTTGTACAAATAAGGTAGGAAAATCAATTAGTAGCCAGTAAATCAAAGGGTCTGAGATTTTGCAATTATTGGTCCATGAGAAAAGGTTTTTTAACTTAAGTCGAATCACAAGAAAATCAAAAAACAATGGAAAGAAATCAATCAAGCCATATTCAGAAGGAAGTTTGAACTAATTGCAAATTTGAAAACCATTTAAGAGGGAAATTCATCATATATAAGGAGCATATGAACATGTTAAGGATGAAAGAAAAAAAAAGAGATTGTCGTGTCATTGTGCAATCAGTAGGAAAATCAAGTGTAGAAGAGTTTAGTAAAAAGTCAGAATTGTATGAAAACAAAGATGTCCAAACTCAGTTCAGAAACTCGAATTTGGTCTGAAAGAGTTGAGGGTTTTTGAAATAAAACCCTAGTTCAAGCAAATAACATAGTCAGACTTAGAGGAACCCCCAAATTCTAGGGTTTCCACCATTAATCGAGTGCAAAGATGAGAGGGCAAGTAACTAAATCGAAATAGGTTCAGAGGTCTCAAAAAAGAACTGAAACTTCTAACAGGTTTCTTTCAGCAATAGAAACTCATGAGAAACATGATAGAAAAGTAACATACAGAACATAGTAGAAGAGCTCAAAGAAAATAGAGTAGAAGAAACTAATTCGAAACATAATGGGAAAATTGATACGAACAGTAGGAGAAACATGCTGAGAAGTTTTTAGAAGAAACTTAAACAAAACTTAGTAGAAGGAAAATAGTAAAACACTTAAAAACACAGTAGAAAATATAGTAGGAGAAACATATCAGAACACAGTAGAGAAAAATACAGTAGAAAAAGCATACGAGAACACAGTATAGGAAAATACAGAAATACAGTAGAGGCAAATACATACAAAAAAGAAAAGGAAAGTCAAAGAAACATTTAAATACTTTCAGAAAACCCTAGATCGGAAAAGAAAGATTTTGAAAGTAGTTTTTGAAAGAAAAGTCAGGAAAATCATTTAAAATCTTAAGGAAAGCATGGATTTGGAACAGATCTAGAGAGATCAGAAAAACCTCACAACTAGGGTTTTCAGAGGAACCCAAATGATGAGAAAGGCTTGGATCTAAGCAAGAGGAGTCGAGGCCATGCTTCAAAATAGATATAGCTCGCCGGAATGGGGCCGGAGATGGACGTGGAACTCGAATCGACAGAGGTCTGGACACAACCCTTCATGGTCGAGTCATGGAGCTTCAGTTAACCAGACGTAAGGAACCATAAGTGGCTTGGTGGGTGGTGAAACCACCATGGATCTAGGTTAGAGGGTGGCCGGAGAAGGTGAAAAGGATTCATCGGAGAAGAGGGACGGGGGGAAGGTTCTAGATAGAACCATAGGTTAGAGAGATAGATACAAGTAAGGGGAAATGAGGGGTGTTAGGGGGTCGTTTAATTAAAAACGGTAAGAGCGGATCTAGACCGTTGATCAAATTTGATCGACGACCACAATTTGATCCGGGTTGGGCCGGGTAGTTTTAGGATTGGGCTTGGAGTTTTGGGTCGATTTAATTTGGATTGGGGAATGGGTTTAATTAGGCCAGATTAGAAAGTCAAACGTGGCTATAAGTTAAATAGCCTCGTTTTCCCTTTTAATTTATAAAAAATAATAAACAAATTTCTGAAAACAAATCCAAAGTACTGAATTGACTTATAATATATAATTATCAATTTAAAAATATAAAATCCCATTTTATAAATATGAGACGGATTTAAACTTAAAAATGGTTAATATTGCAATTATGCAATTCTATCCTTAAAAATACCAAATAATTTTGTAAAAATGTGTAAAAATACCTTAGCTATATTTTAATATAAACATGAGACTCCAATAAATTAATCACCAAAAATGATAATTTTGGGGATAATTATTGGGTTTTATTGATAAAATAGGGCAGTAAATTGATTTAAAAATCTTTGAAAAATTAAGAAAAAAACAATGTAGCCTTGGAAAATACTCATATATTCTTATACATGCTATTTTGAAAGGTATTTTACACAAAAAGAAATATAGGGAAAAATTGGCTGTCAACAGGGAGGTGATTTGAGACTTAGGAGCGTGATCGGAATGTGTTTTGGAGGTCCGGAGTAGATTTAGGCTTGAATTGGCGAAATTGGATTTTTGGCGTTCTCCGATTGATAGGTGAGATTTTGATATAGGGGTTGGAATGGAATTCCAAGAGTTGCAGTAATTCCGTTATGTCATTTGGGATGTGTGTACAAATTTCAGGTCATTCGAACGTAGTTTGGTTGGTTTTTTTATCAAAAGCGTAATTTAGAAGATTTTGGAATTCTTAGGCTTGAATCCGATGCGAATTTAGTGTTTTGATGTTGTTTTGTGCGTTCCGAAGGGTGGAACAAGTTTGAATGATGTTATGGGATATGTTGGCATGTTTGGTTGAGGTCCCGGGGGCCTTGGGTGAGTTTCAGGTGGTCAATCAGACCATTTCATGTTTTGGAAAAGTGCATCGAGTTCGCGAGGGAGGCTTCGCATTCGCGTAGAGGAAGTTGGGCAGCTGGGTTTGAGGTTGATTTGTTCATCACATTCGCGAGAAGGGTAGCGCGTTCACAAAGGTCAGGCTAAGGAACCATCGCGTTCGCGAGGGACTGGACGCGTTCGTGTAAGAGGAAATTTGGTCAAAGTTAGATTGTGCTTTGTGAACGTGAGGCATTGACCGCGTTCGCGAAGAAGGAATTGAGGCCTGGGCAGAATGTTTAAATACTCATCTTGTCTGTGATTTTGGGGTTAACTTCCACCATTTTTGAGCGATTTTGGAGCTTTTTGAAGAGGATTGAAGAAGGATTCAAGGGGAAACACTTGGAGGTAAGATTTATGGACTTAATACTCGATTCTAATGTAAATTTTACCTAATTAATCATGAAAATTAAGCCTAATATTGAAGAACTAGGGCTTGTACTTGGAGACCTAGAATTTGGGATTTGAGGGGTCGTTTGTGGTTGGATTTTGATTCTTTTGATATGAATGAACTCGGGGAATTATAAGGAGTCCATTGATGTTATTTTTATCGGAATTCGAGACGTGGGCCCGGGGCTCGGGTTTGGCCAGTTTCGGGATTTGTGCTATAATTTAATTGTAAGGCCCCGTGAAAACTTGTACTCAAAACTGGGTAGCTCGTGGTGCCAAGTCACAAATATATTTTAGGAATGTGTAAAATTAAGCGAGCCGCGGTTCAGACCCTTTTGGTACTGATCTATGTTATAAATACTGTTTTCCAGAAATACTGTTTTCCAGGAAATGCAATTCTGCGGTCTAGAATGCGGTCGCATAACAGATATGCTGACCGCATAATCGCCGCAAAGTGAGTCAGTGTGTTGGTCGAATTGGAGGTTAAATATGCGGTCTAATATGCAATCGCATAACGGATATGCGGACCGCATAGTTGTCGCATATTTCCCTTGGGATTTTGTGAGGGGCAGTTCTGCGGTGCACTATGCGACCACATAATAGGTATGCGGACCGCATTTCTGCCACATACCCAGGCAGTGTATTCAGATTTTGGGAGTACTTTTGCGGTCCATTCTGCGAACCGCATTTCCACTCTGCGATCGCAAAGTGCGATCGAATACCTAACTCGGGCTCCTATTTTTCTAAATTTTAAATCCGACCCCTTCTTCAATAAAACATCCCAACCCCTTATTTTAACATATTTTCTGAACAAAACTAGAGAGAGGGAAGAGAGAATTCTTGAGAGATAAAGTCCTACCTTCATCAATTTGATTCTTCAAAGTCACTCGGGGCGGGGAATTTCAAGTAATTGTCTTCATCTCCATTCTTGCAGGTAAAATCCCCAACCCTTTTTCATTGTTTTCAGATTTAAACAAAAAGGGGGATTCTCATCCGTTAATTCTTGAAAATGGAAGTTGAGATACACATGCATGTCCTTTAAAACCTAGAATCTAGTAAGAGGAATTGGGTAGAACTAAAGATTTGCAGAAGAGGGGTTGATAACCTAAGTTAGTTCGGGCTGAGTTTGTGAACTTCAATTCTAAGTTATGTGTTAACTTGTGAACTAGATTGACGGTACTAGGTTGTTGGTGAATTAGAAATAGAAGAAAAAAGGGGGGGGGGAATTCGACTCCAGGTATGTATTGCTAACTTTAACCTTTGTAAAGTCACCTTGTTTGGTGTACGAGTGTCACACCTCCTTTTTCACTCGCGCCGCCCAAAGGGGCGTGGAAGGGAGTTTTTCCAATTAAAGGACAATCGAAACGGGATTTTATTTAAAGATTCAGAGTCGCCACTTGGGAGATTTATGGTGTCCCAAGTCACCGGTTGAATCCCAAATCGAGGAAAATATTGACTCTGTTTAACAGTCTATGCACCAGAAATCCAGATAAGGAATTCTGTTAACCTGGGAGAAGGTATTAGGCATTCCCGAGTTCCGTGGTTCTAGCACAGTTGCTCAATTGTCGTATTCAGCTTATTTATCTGATTTTATACATGTTGAATTTATGCGCAAATTTTAGCTCTTTAACGCTTTTATTATTATTATTATTATTTTACAATGAATTGTAACGTTATGAAAATATATCTCGAACCACGTCCCAATCAATGCACAATGAATTGCAATGTTGTGAAAATGTATCTCGAACCACATCACAATCAATGCACCCTTGGTCGTCGACACACTTCGACTTCGTTGAGATTTGGATTTGGGTCACATCAATGTACACCCGTGTTTAAGAAAGTAAATTATTAAAAGGCTCACCTAAAGCGACTGGCACATTATTATTTTTGAGAAGGCCGTGAAATCTTGCTAAAACGGCCTATCCGAAGTCTAATTAATTATTAACCATTTATTGAGGGCCCGCAGCTTGCGTTTTATTTGGCGAGGCTCGTCTCATTTATTTTTAAAGGTCAATCCTAAAGTAACTATGATTTTCCTATATTATTTGTCTAAAAAAAGTAAATAAATCCTAATTAGTTAATATTAAAATTCGAGTTTCAAGTTCAAGTCCATATCTAAACAAAAAAACGCCTTTCAATCTGGAACCGCTACCTAACTTAAAACTCACACTGGGCCACTTGACTACTAACGAGCCAATTGCCAAAAGGCCTAGGCCATATGATGTATGCATTGGACAAAAGTCCCACTTTTCCTGATTGCGTTTACCAAACAGCATTAGAGTTCAACATTATACATTTATTCAGATTAAACACTTCATTCATGTCCACTTATCAAACAGCCGCTTCATTAAATGGTGAGTCGATGCTGATATCAATTATTCATCTACACTATTAAACCTATGTTGAAATAAGGAACTCAACAGGACGGGAGAAATGACATTAATAGCTAATCCGTGGGTACTAACTAACGTAGTCTGAAATGTTTTTTAAAATACATGTTTATCTTAAAATCGAACGGGACCGGGCCATAACAAGTTTGAACAGTCCAAAGATTCAACGGAATACGTACATAGGCCTATTGAGATTATTCGTTATACTATCATCATCAGCTAAACCAAACTAAATTGCTAAACATATGGAAATACATTTAATTAGTCTAACAACATGCGATTTAACAGTCCACATTAGTTCGAGTATGTTCCAATTCATATGAAATAAATACAATTGGAATGAGCCTAAACAAATACAAACTTCCTATCATTTGCCCTATTGCTACATCTTGAACATAGATACTATGAAGCAGGCAAACGTGCATTTCTCAGTTCATTTAAACTTACGCTTCAAATTTAAGCTTACATCAACACATGGTTTCAGAAGTGTGTACTTGGAAATGTTTACAATGGGAGAAAAGGAAGATCAGCAGCAGCAAAACAGCAACAGCAGTATAATAGAACAACTCAGTGACAGTTTTTAAAACCAACAGTGGAGTCCCAAGAATACTCAATGAAACAGCACCAATACAAAACAATGCAGACCGGGAAATAACAGCTTAAAAAAACACTTAGAACCTTAGTTAAACCCCAGAAATATTCAGCAATTAGAACAGAAACAGGATGTATTCAGAAATACCAAAGATGCAAGGATCAGTCCTGATTTTTCAACAGTGGAAGAAAGACTTCACTTTTCAGTTTTGTTTTATCTCTCAACCCTCTCTTTTAACTTTCTCCAATTACTGAACTTTTAGGTGTTTAAAATTCAGCCTATTCAACTCTAAAATTACCGATTTTTAATGATAAAATCCAGCAAGTTTTTAACTTGAACTATGAATGTTTTCTCTTTCTTCAAAGTTCAGTTTTCATTCACTCTTCTTCTTAGTTCTCCTCCTGCAATTCTCACTCTCTCCTTCTTTTAAAATCAGTCCCCAACACCCTTTTTATACAAATCTACCCTTCCTTTCAACTTACTGCCCGACCCTTTCCCTTATTCAAATCAGAATTTTCTACTATAATTCCACTAAGGAAAGCTTTTTCTTAAATTCAGCCCCCCACTCCCTTTGGCTCCCCATTAGTGTATTAATTAATACCCCACTAACAAAGCACTAACACTAAAATATAAACCTAACTGTTTCATTCCCAAATCAGCCCTGAAAATCTCTTAATATTACTGCCTCCTAATACAACTATTCAATTGTATTAAAATCTTAATTCTGAAATCTGTTTAACTAACCATTAACCCAAAACTTATTTGATTACAGCTATAACCAATTCAGATAGTACTTTAAGGCAGAAAAATACCTCAAATATAAAGGTTCCAGGGATTCAGAACAATGCTCCTAATCAAAATAGAATCTGAATTAATCGGATAACTAATTTGAAAACTATAAACAACAGAATGCCGAATGATTTAAACTATACGAACGACCTAATCAACAAAACTTAATTAGTCGATTACGTATTACAACTGACACTGAGCAAATCAACAACAAAGAAATAGGCAATTCGGGTAATTTCAGTGTTATTGACAGAATCATGGATTAACTGGAAACTAACTAATCGATGCAACTTATTAATCGATTACACACATAATAATTACAGCAAACATAAACAAATGACAGATTTGGACCAAATAAAAAGGTCTATTGGAGATGAGAAGATGAATTGAAAAAGCATGGAAACTCAATAAAACTAAACTAAACAGATACATAGATAGAAAAATCATAAATACAGAATAAAGGAAAAAGAAAAATACCTCATAACCTCAGAACTATACAGACCCAGGCTCGAACTCGGATTTGGACACTTTGAGGTCGAACAGACCTTAGTCGAAGTGTTCTCAACTAAGAACACTTCGATTAAGGTCGATTAAACCCCAAATCCTCACTTAATTTGGACGGATTCCATGATTTGGAATTTCTAGGGTTCCGTTTTTTCGATTTAGGGTTTGAACGTTTCTAAGCAGATTTGAATGGAACCAAAATCATTTATGGTATGAGGGAGGTCTGGGGGTCACCTGGTATGAATTTGGAACAGATCGGGGTAGGTTCATGTTTGGCTCGAATCTTCAAACGAAGATTCGAGGAGTTTCAGGAAGATTCGAAGCCAACGGGTACTTATCTGTAATGAGGGTGGTCAGATGGCTTAGGGGTGTTAATTTGGTAGTCATCGGAACAAGTGAGGTCTCAGATGGACTCTTTGATTGAAGATTCGAGACATTGGGTATGGATTCGAGGGAAACTAATACCAGATCTGGAAAGAGGATGTCGTGGGGAAGCTATGGTGTAATTTTGGGGTCGTTTGGACCACCGGAACCGCCGTGAGGCGATTTTCGGTGAGTGGTGCTCGGTGGCTAGAGGTGGCAGACATGTCTGGTCTCTTAAGATCAGAGACGAAGGTGAAATGGGGGGTATGGCTTTGAGGGTGTGGGGTAAGGATTTGGGCTTATATACGGAGGGGTTGTTTCGATCTTAGCCGTTAGATCAATTAAGATCAACGGCTAGGATAAAAGGGGTTAAACTACACGGTGTCGTTTGGTTTAAACAGAGGGTCGGGCTTAACCGGGTAATGGGTCAGGGGTCGGGTTTGGTCACACCTTTGGGACCGTTTGATCATCTGAGATCAATGGTCCAGATTGAGACCCATGAAACGGCGTCGTTTGATAGAGGCTGGAGACGGGTTGGATTGGACCTGGGCATGGGGTGTGATTTTGGGCCTGACTTCTCTTTTAAAAACTGGCCCAGTCCGAATTTCTTCATATTTTTTGAACTCTTTTCCTTTTCCTTTTTTAATTTTCAAATTTAAACACAATTCCTAATAAATTTGTAAAAATCAAAAATAAAACTACACAAATATTAATTAATACTTACAACAATTAACACACAAATTAAAACCTTAAAATAAAAATCAACCAATGACAATAAATAGAATAAAACACATATTTTTATGATTTTCCTTTTAGAGCCAAATAATGGTTTAATTAATTCTTAAATGCATAATTAAATCCTAGATATGCATGCAACATGTATATTATTTTTTTTTGTATTTTTCAATTAACTACAACAAGGTAAACATTTACGGACAGAAACATAAATAATTATCCAAAAATGCCACGCAAATCCTAAAAATTGCATACCAAGAGAACTTTGTTTTATTTTTGATTTCTTTTGGAGTAGTTTTCGTGAAGCAAAAATCACGTGCTCACAGCTGCCCCTCTTTGTCAGAAAACACGAAGGGTTTTCGTGCAAAGATAAAGTGAGAGGATACAAGCGATTTTTGCCCGTTGGAATACTCCGTGTGAAGCATTTTTTTGAAAAAGATTTAACCGAAACTTTGCTTCAAAGGTTTCCTACATATCCCTGGCTAGAAGGGAATCAGGTTAATGTAGTTCAGGAAATTTTTGGCAGCTGGGACTACCATGGAACTGCAATTTTGTTGTTACTGTTACTGCATGCTGTTACTACTATTTACCGATCTCCTTATTACACCGTGCTAAAAGAAAACAAGAAGTTAGACTAAACTAGGAATTGCAAAATCTTATCTATCTTCCACTTGCTCTGGTTGCTTTTGCTTTCTTGTCGGCTTATGTTTCCTCTGGTGCCTTTCTTTCGAAAACTGCTGGGGATGTCACTAGCCTTTTGCTTTTCTGAACACAAGTTTTATTATTCCGCTCTGTCTGCTGGGGACACTGCTTCCTACATTAAAGCTTGTTATGCTAAGGATTTTTGTTGTATCCCTCCTTATTACTGACTTCTGTTTGATCTTGAAATGTATTCCTCTATTCTGCAGGCGGGGACGCTCCTGACTCCAACTTGACTTCTTCAATTTAAAATATAACAACCTCCGTTCTACAGGCGGGCTCCTGACTCCAACTTAACATTCCACAACCTCTGTTCTATAGGCAGGCTCCTGACTTCTTCAACTTAAAAATATAACAACCTCGTTCTACAGGCGGGCTCCTGACTCTAACAACTTCTTGAAAAATAATTCAGCCCCCATTCTCCAGGCGGGCTCCTGACTTCTTTTAAATATAACAACCTCCGTTCTACAGGTGGGCTCCTAACTTCAACAACTTCTTGAAAGTAATTCAGCCTCCATTATCCAGGCGGGCTCCTGACTTCTTTTAAATATAACAACCTCCGTTCTACAGGCGGGCTCCTGACTTCAACAACTACTTAAAAAATAATTCAGCCTCCATTCTCCAGGGGGGCTCCTGACTTCTTTTAAATATAACAACCTCCGTTCTACAGGCGGGCTCCTGACTTCAACAACTTAAAAAATAAATCAGCCTCCATTCTCCAGGTGGGCTCCTGACTTCTTTTAAATATAACAACCTCCGTTCTACAGGCGGGCTCCTGACTTCAACAACTTCTTGAAAATAATTCAGTCTCCATTCTCCAGGCGGGCTCCTGACTTCTTTTAAATATAACAACCTCCGTTCTACAGGCGATCTACTGACTTCAACAACTTAAAAAATAAATCAGCCTCCATTCTCCAGGCGGGCTCCTGACTTCTTTTAAATATAACAACCTCCGTTCTACAGGCGGGCTCCTGACTTCAACAACTTAAAAAATAAATCAGCCTCCACTCTCCAGGCGGGCTCCTGACTTCTTTTAAATATAACAACCTCCGTTCTACAGGCGGGCTCCTGACTTCAACAACTTAAAAAAGAAATCAGCCTCCATTCTCCAGGAGGGCTCCTGACTTCTTTTAAATATAACAACCTCCGTTCTACAAGCGGGCTCCTGACTTCAACAACAACTTAAATGTAACACCTCCATTCTCCAGGCGGGCTCCTGACTTCTTCAACTGATTCCTTCAAAACTGGTGTTTTATTCCTCTGAAGACTGTTGGGGATAACACCGATATTTCATTTTACCAATATGTCATTTTCCTTCTTCAAAGACTATTTCCTTTAAAGCTGGTGCTTTCACTTCCCTGGAACATGCCGGGAATAATACTGCTGGGGAATTATCTTCCTCCTTTTAACAATGGTGGGGATGATATTGATCCAAAGGTCATAACTTTGGGTTATCTTGCTTCTTCCAAGATAGCTTTTCTTTTAAAACTTGTATCTCCCTTCTTGTATACTGCTGGGGATTTTATTTTCTTTAAAATTTGTGTCATCTTCTCTCTTTCCCAAATGGCTATCTGTTTTCAAGAAAATTTTCGTAATGAGAGAAAATTTTCTGCCCCAGTTTGATAATCTTCTTTGTGACCCTGCTTCCTGCTGTCAATAATATTTCCTTTTCCTGCTTAAAATCAAAGAGAAATTTGTTAGTTTAAAACGTGGTGAGCGAAATGTGTCTGCTGGGGACACTGCTTCCTACATTAAAGCTTGTTATGCTAAGGATTTTTGTTGTATCCCTCCTTATTACTGACTTCTGTTTGATCTTGAAATGTATTCCTCTATTCTGCAGGCGGGGACGCTCCTGACTCCAACTTGACTTCTTCAATTTAAAATATAACAACCTCCGTTCTACAGGCGGGCTCCTGACTCCAACTTAACATTCCACAACCTCTGTTCTATAGGCAGGCTCCTGACTTCTTCAACTTAAAAATATAACAACCTCGTTCTACAGGCGGGCTCCTGACTCTAACAACTTCTTGAAAAATAATTCAGCCCCCATTCTCCAGGCGGGTTCCTGACTTCTTTTAAATATAACAACCTCCGTTCTACAGGTGGGCTCCTAACTTCAACAACTTCTTGAAAGTAATTCAGCCTCCATTATCCAGGCGGGCTCCTGACTTCTTTTAAATATAACAACCTCCGTTCTACAGGCGGGCTCCTGACTTCAACAACTACTTAAAAAATAATTCAGCCTCCATTCTCCAGGGGGGCTCCTGACTTCTTTTAAATATAACAACCTTCGTTCTACAGGTGGGCTCCTGACTTCAACAAATTCTTGAAAGTAATTCAGCCTCCATTATCTAGGCGGGCTCCTGACTTCTTTTAAATATAACAACCTCCGTTCTACAGGCGGGCTCCTGACTTCAACAACTACTTGAAAAATAATTCAGCCTCCATTCTCCAGGCGGCTCCTGACTTCTTTTAAATATAACAACCTCCATTCTACAGGCGGGCTCCTAACTTTAACAACTTAAAAAACAAATCAGCCTCCATTCTCCAGGCGGGCTCCTGACTTCAACAACTTAAAAAATAAATCAGCCTCCATTCTCCAGGTGGGCTCCTGACTTCTTTTAAATATAACAACCTCCGTTCTACAGGCGGGCTCCTGACTTCAACAACTTCTTGAAAAATAATTCAGTCTCCATTCTCCAGGCGGGCTCCTGACTTCTTTTAAATATAACAACCTCCGTTCTACAGGCGATCTACTGACTTCAACAACTTAAAAAATAAATCAGCCTCCATTCTCCAGGCGGGCTCCTGACTTCTTTTAAATATAACAACCTCCGTTCTACAGGCGGGCTCCTGACTTCAACAACTTAAAAAATAAATCAGCCTCCATTCTCCAGGAGGGCTCCTGACTTCAACAACTTAAAAAATAAATCAGCCTCCATTCTCCAGGAGGGCTCCTGACTTCTTTTAAATATAACAACCTCCGTTCTACAGGCGGGCTCCTGACTTCAACTACTTAAAAAATAAATCAGCCTCCACTCTCCAGGCGGGCTCCTGACTTCTTTTAAATATAACAACCTCCGTTCTACAGGCGGGCTCCTGACTTCAACAACTTAAAAAAGAAATCAGCCTCCATTCTCCAGGAGGGCTCCTGACTTCTTTTAAATATAACAACCTCCGTTCTACAAGCGGGCTCCTGACTTCAACAACAACTTAAATGTAACACCTCCATTCTCCAGGCGGGCTCCTGACTTCTTCAACTGATTCCTTCAAAACTGGTGTTTTATTCCTCTGAAGACTGTTGGGGATAACACCGATATTTCATTTTACCAATATGTCATTTTCCTTCTTCAAAGACTATTTCCTTTAAAGCTGGTGCTTTCACTTCCCTGGAACATGCCGGGAATAATACTGCTGGGGAATTATCTTCCTCCTTTTAACAATGGTGGGGATGATATTGATCCAAAGGTCATAACTTTGGGTTATCTTGCTTCTTCCAAGATTGCTTTTCTTTTAAAACTTGTATCTCCCTTCTTGTATACTGCTGGGGATTTTATTTTCTTTAAAACTTGTGTCATCTTCTCTCTTTCCCAAATGGCTATCTGTTTTCAAGAAAATTTTCGTAATGAGAGAAAATTTTCTGCCCCAGTTTGATAATCTTCTTTGTGACCCTGCTTCCTGCTGTCAATAATATTTCCTTTTCCTGCTTAAAATCAAAGAGAAATTTGTTAGTTTAAAACGTGGTGAGTGGTCGTGCCACTTCTGTTGGGGATGGTTTTCCCTTTTTCCTTTCCCTGCTTTGCTACAAAACTTGTTGGGGATGATATTATTTGCTGAGGATGATACTCCTGCTGGGATGGTTTTTCTTTTCTCTTCCTTCCCACTCTGTATTGTCTGACCATTTTGGAGCTTGGTCGAGAATCTGTCGGAGTTGTTCCTGTATCTCACAAATCTGTTGGGGATCCTATTGGAATTTGATCCATAACTTTTTAACTGTCGTTTTTCCATTTTTTTCCCAACTTCCCCTGGAAATTTGGTCCTCTTGGGATCTAGACCCATTCATCATTTGGTCTTGCGACCAACTTCTTTTTGCTTTGTCGCCTTATCTTTGGCCTGTCCTATTCTCATTTTTGCTTTGCACCATTTTGGCAATTGGTAGTAAGCTCTGAAGATCCTTTTCAAAAACAAACTGCTAAGGAGGTAAAGTCTTTAAACCAAGAAATGATAAAGTGATGATTTCAAAAATAGAAAAAGAAGAAGTCTTTCTGAACAAATGCTGGGGAAAAAAAGAAAGAAAAGAACTTATCTGAGATATAACCGATCCCAACGATCATGTCGTGCATTCCGGATTGATCAACCTAGTCTATTCGTATCAATCAATCTTTCGGATGTCCTCATTTTGCTGGGGATAAACAGGCACTCAACTCTTTGCCAAATGCGGATCCTTTCCGCCAATCTTGTCTTGTCGCCTCATAGTGCCCTTCGAGGGGTTTTCACTAATAAGACTTTCTCATTTCTCTCAACTCCCATTGCCTTACGGTACCTGCAAAGGTTTTCACCAATAAGATCTTTCGTTTTATTTCTCTCATCTTTCGTCGCCTTATGGTGCCTGTGAAGGATTTCACCGATAAGAGACTCTCATTTTATTTTATTTTTCAGCTGGGGATTGGAGTGCTGCCGATATGACTCTATCTGTTGGGGATTCTTTCGGCTATCAATTGATTTCCAGCTTATGATCTTCTTCTTTTCTGGGGATCAGAGTGTTATTCCCGACTTCCGTTTGCATGACTTTGCACTTCTCGAATACTGATCGGGAGGTCTTTTTGTACATCAATATGGGTTTTTGTGTCTGGCTAAAATGAAAAGGGGTATTAAAAAAAAGCTCAAAATAATTTTGATGGGTAAAACATTACAAATCTTGGAATCAAACTTTCTTTCTCAAAATTATAAACACAACTTCTGCCCCAGTTTTTCTTGCTTGGGGATTTTTATTTTTTGTTACACTATGACCGAGCCGTGAGGTGCCTACGTATCCTTCTTTAAGGAATCAGGTCAAACATAGTTCCCAATTCCTTTGTTTTTCCTCTGATTTTTTCTTTTGTCTTTATTATCATTATTTTTCTCTTTTTCTTTTTCTTTCATTTTAATTACTGATTCCAAAAGAGGGATATGAAAGAATAAATAAGTCTCAAAAGGGGAAGCAAAGGATAAAGTGTTTGGATAGAAGAAAGAATTGCCTCCGTCACTTCATTCTCCGATAAATGCCAACCACAAACAAACAACAATTACAATCAAAAGAAATCATACATAATATCTCTTATTGATAGCCATGTCGACGCATTTCCCATCGATATCTGTTAAACATAAAGCGCCATTGGACAACACTCGGGTTATAATGAACAGTCCTTGACAATTCGGGGCGAACTTGCCTTTTGCTTCGGCCTGATGTGGCAGGATTCGTTTCAACACCTGCTGCCCCACCTCAAATATTCTGGGGCGCGCCTTCTTGTTGTAGGCTCTCGCCATTCTCTTTTGATATAATTGGACATGACACACAACTGCCAATCTCTTTTCATCAATTAGGTTCAACTGCTCCAACCGGGCTTTGACCCACTCGTCATCATCAATCTCAGCCTCAGCGACAATCTGAAGGGATGGAATTTCAACTTCCGCCGGTATTACTGCTTCAGTTCCATATACCAATAAATAAGGAGTTGCCCCTACTGAAGTACGGACAGTGGTGCGATAACCCAACAATGCAAATGGTAAGTTTTCATGCCATTGTCGGGATCCTTCTACAATCTTCCTCAGTATCTTCTTGATAATCTTGTTGGCTGCTTCAACTGCTCCATTCGCCTTGGGACGATATGGTGTGGAATTACGATGTGTAATCTTAAATTGTTGGCATACCTTTTTCATCAAATTGCTGTTAAGATTAGCACCATTATCCGTGATGATCACTTTTGGGACCCCAAATCTACAGATGATATGGGAGTGAACAAAATCCACCACTGCTTTCTTGGTTACCGACTTGAAAGTTTTAGCTTCAACCCACTTAGTAAAATAGTCGATGGCCACCAGAATGAACCTATGACCGTTGGTGGCTGCCGGCTCAATAGGTCCAATGACATCCATGCCTCATGAAACAAATGGCCATGGTGCTGACATTGTATGCAATTCTGTCGGCGGAGAATGAATCAAATCTCTGTGTATCTGACATTGATGGCATTTCCGCACGAAATTGATACAATCACGCTCCATAGTGAGCCAATAATACCCTGCTCGAAGAATCTTCTTCGTCAATACATATCCGCTCATATGTGGCCCACAAACTCCAGCATGTACCTCTGTCATAACTGTCGTGGCTTGACTGGCATCTATACATCTCAGCAATCCCAAATCTAGGGTTCTTTTGTACAACACTCCTCCACTGAGGAAGAATCCACTTGACAATCGCCGAATGGCTTTTTTTTGATCTCTGGTGGCCTGCTCCAGGTATATCCCCATCCTGAGGTACTCCTTGACGTCATAAAACCATGGCTCGCTATCCACTTCTTCCTCTATCATGTTGCAATAGGCATGCTGATCATGAATCTGGATGTGCAACGGGTCAACATGAATTTTGTCTGGGTGGTGAAACATCGATGCTAAAGTGGCCAATGCATCAGCAACCTCATTGTGAACTCTTGGGATGTGTTTGAACTCGACTGATCGAAATCGCTTGCTCAAATCGTGTAAACATTGTTGATATGGTATGAGTTTCAAATCCCGTGTTTCCCACTCACCCTGAATCTGATGCACTAGGAGGTCCGAGTCTCCCAAGACCAAAACGTACTGGACATCCATGTCTGCAGCTAGTCGCAAAGCCAAAATGCATGCCTCATACTCAGCCATGTTGTTGGTACAATAGAAACGCAGCTGAGCTGTAACAGGATAATGACATCCTATTTCAGAAATAAGTACCGCTCCTATTCCAACTCCCTTCGCATTTGCGGCTCCATCAAAGAAAAGCTTCCAACCTGGTTCCTCAGGTAATTCCAACTCATCTATATGCATTACTTCCTCATCAGGAAAATACATCCTCAACGGCTCGTATTCTTCATCAATAGATTCTCAGCCAAGTGATCGGCCAGCGCTTGGGCCTTCATGGCTGTCCTCGTCACATAGACGATGTCGAACTTCATGAGTAATATTTGCCATTTTGCTAACCTCCCTATGGGCATAGGCTTTTGGAAAATATACTTTAATGGATCCAAGCGGGAAATGAGATAAGTAGTATATGAGGACAAATAATGCTTCAATTTCTGGGCCACCCAAGTTAGGGCGCAACATGTCTTCTCGAGTTGAGTGTACTTGACCTCATATACTGTAAACTTCTTGCTGAGATAATAGATGGCTTGCTACTTCCTTCCTGTAATGTCGTGTTGTCCCAACATGCAGCCAAACGAATTCTCCAAGACCATTAGATAAAGAATTAACGGTCTCCCCGGCTCAGGTGGAACCAACACAGGCGGATTTGATAAATATCCTTTGATCTGGTTAAATTCCTCCTGACATTCTGTAGTCCGTTCTATCGCAACATCTTTCTTCAGTAGCCGAAAGATGGGTTCACAAGTTGTTGTGAGTTGAGCAATAAATCTGTTGATGTAGTTCAACATTCCCAACAGACTCATTACTTCTGTTTTGTTCTTCGACGGGGGCAAATCTTGGATAGATTTGATCTTTGACGGCTCCAGTTCAATACCTCGCCGACTGACGATGAATCCCAACAGCTTTCCAGATGGAACCCTGTTACAACCCATATCCACACGTGTTAGTTCATGCCATATATTAGTTAACATAAATCCAAGAAGGAATTAGCTTTGAGATGATAAGAAGTCAATCCTATTGGTCTTAAGTGATACAAGAGTGTATAAGGGTGATTAACAAGTATTAGAAGTTAAATGAATCAAGGATGTTGTAACTCGTATTTTCAGGTAAATCTAGCGGTGCTTAATACACTAAAGAGGTCATGTATTAAGGTATTTTAATCATATAATATCTGTATCATAAGTCTTGAAGTCAAACGAGTTATGAAACAAAAGTCGACAAAAGTTGTCGCAACTTAGGTTCATAATATTACTTAAACATTAGGTCAAATATTTCTAATCTTTTCTCCTAATTTACAAGGAATTACGGGGTTATCTACTAACCAAATTAAATATCTATGAGTCTAGTTTCCAACGCATTAAACTTTTCATCAATATGATCTCAGACTAGAGAGATATTCGCATTTTCGCGAGACTGCGCCAAGCACCTCTCTATGGGGCCCACTAAGGCGGTTTAAGATATTTGGACCTATATAGGATGCCTCCAACCCGTTTTTAAGTCATTTCTTCTCACTATTTTCAGACCTTATAACCCTAGGATCATCCTCTCAAGGTTCTCTCAAGATTCAAGACCCAAAAAAAAGGCAAACAACACAAATCAAGTGTCGGGAATTCCGTGGTGCTAGTAAGTCTCTTGTTCTTCTTGTTGTTGCTCAATTTTGTGTCGTTCCAGCTCATGTGTGAGGTTGTTTTAAAGGGTTTATGTTAAGTAAATACTCCCTCGTGTTCTTAATATCAATCCTAGGTGATTTCAAGCCTTCTAAAGTGATTCTAGTGCCGAAAAACACTAATTGATCGCTAGTTTCACTTTTTTGTTGTTGTGGCAGCATTGGAGGGATATTTCATGGAAATTTAAGGTCAAATTGGAGTTGTTCTTTCTGTATAAAGACTAAGGAGTTTTGACAATTCCATAGCTTGAGATTGGGACAGTATATACAAGGTATGTGAGGCTATCCCTTTCCTTTTTTTGCACGACTCCGATTGTACATAATGTAATGAACGAGCTTCCAAGATACTCTACTCTTAGAAGCTAGCAGTACTTACATTGTTTTCCCTCTTATGGAACGATTGATGTTAATGTTGCTTCTCTTATTCTTATGTTATCAATGTTGTTGGTACTTCCTGATTCTTATAAGGTTCATAGTGAAGAGTTAGTCCTAATAACGTGTACAGAGGATACCGACCTTACGTCACTCTGAAAGGTTTAGAATGTGATTCCATGAGTCAAGCATGCATTATATATATGTATCTATTTTACTCTACCGAGCCACGCTATAGTTGGCCGGGTACGACACCTATTGTGCAACCACTGATCAGTTGGGTTTTACCGAGCTCCACGTGGCCGGGTACGATATGATGATGATGATGATGCCCACAGAGGCGAATGTTTTAAAGGTTTATGTATTTATACATATGTATCATGCATTTCATGTCAGTAGCCCTCAGAGGTACTAAGATGTTATAGGTTGTATATTATCTATCCTTGCTTACATTACTGATCGTATTTATGGTTCACTGCCTTACATACTCAGTACTTTATTCGTACTAACGTCCTTTTATTTGTAGACGCTGTATGTCGTGCTGCAGGTCCTGATAGACAGGCAGGTGCAGCTCCCCCACCACAGTAGGCTGTCCAGTTCAACGGTGATTGGCGAGATCCCTTCTCCGGACTTGCCTTGGTCTTGGTATGCATTTTTGTTATAGACATTATGGGTATGTCGGGGCCCTGTTCCGGCTATGTTGCAGCACTTATGTTCCTTTAGAGGCTCATAGACAGGTGTCGACTCATATATAGTTTGGTATGCCTTGTCGGCTAGTTTTTGTTGTATAGTCTTTCATGGTAGCGTGGTAGCTCATACCTTATATATAATTTCTTGATTGTCTGGTCATCCCATATTATATATGTTCATGCCATCAGTTTTTATTGTTGGTTGTCCATGATCCATGTCTACCATTTATATTGATCTCGTCAGCCGTAAAAGATAATAAAGAAGGTTAGATAAAATGTACGTTAGTGCTCGACAAGTATGGTTGGGTGCTAGTCATGGCCCTCTAGTTTGGGTCGTGACAAACTTCGTATCAGAGCAGGTTGTCCTAGGGGTTGTCTATGAGCCGTGTCTAGTAGAGTCTTGATTATGGATGTGTAGCGCGCCACATTTATAATCAGGAGGCTACTTGACATCTAGGGTTGTTACCTTCTTCCTGAATCTAGATCGTGCGTAGAGTTGAGTCGTAAGTGTTCGTCTCTGATATTCGCCTTGGGGTGCGCCAGTCCTATTCATGTGGAAGAAAGATGGGTCGTTATGGATGTGTATCGACTATCGACAATTGAATAAGTCTACTATAAAGAACAAATATCCACTTCCAAGAATTGATGACCTCTTTGAACAACTCCAGGATGCCAAGTATTTCTCCAAGATTGATTTACGTTCAGGGTATCATTAGGTGAGGGTTAAGGAGAAGGATATTCCAAAGACGGCTTCCGAACAAGATATGGGCACTTTGAGTTCTTGGTGATGTCGTTCGGGCTAACAAATGCCCCAGCAGCTTTTATGGATCTCATGAATACTATATTCAGGCCCTATCTTGATGTGTTCATGATTGTATTCATTGATGACATTCTAGTGTATTCTCGTTCGGAGGCGGAACATACGGGCCACTTGCGGATAGTATTACAGACGCTTCAAGATCGTAAGTTATATTAGTGTATTAGTGTCACGTGATATCTGATGAGGGTATTAGTGTCGACACTCAGAAGATCGATGCAGTAAAGAATTGGCCGAGACCTACAACACCACCAGAAGTCCGCAGCTTCCTAGGGCTAGCAGGATATTATAGGCGGTTTGTGGAAGGGTTTTCCTCTATATCATCACCATTGACTAAGTTAACACAGAAAGCTACCAAGTTCCAGTGGTCTGACACTTGTGAACGTAGTTTTCAGGAGCTAAAGAATCGATTGACATCCACACCAGTGCTCACTCTTCCTGAAGGAACAGAAGGTTATATGGTATATTGTGATGCCTCAAGTATAGGTTTGGGGTGCGTATTGATGCAGCGTGGGAAGGTGATTGCTTATGCATCAAGACAATTGAAGAAGCATGAAAAGAATTATCCAACCCATGATTTGGAATTGGCTGCAGTAATATATGCTTTGAAGATATGGCGGCACTACTTATACGGCGTCCATGTTGACATCTACACAGATCACAAGAGTTTACAATACATCTTCAAGCATAAAGAGTTGAATTTGAGGCAGCGTAGGTGGCTTGAATTATTGAAAGACTACGATGTCGAGATATTGTATCATCCCGGTAAAGCCAATGTTGTGGCAGACGCTCTCAGCCGTAAATCAATGGGAAGCTTAGTACATATTGAGGCAGGTAGATGGGGGTTGACTAAAGAGCTTCATCAGCTAGCCAATATGAGAATCAGATTGTTAGATTCTGATGATGGAGGTGTTACTGTACAGAATACATCAGAATCATCTTTGGTAGTCGAGGTAAAAACACGACAATATGAAGATCCTATCTTAGTACGATTAAGAGAAAGCATTCAACAGTGTAAAAGTATGGCTTTTGGGATCAGAAAAGACGGGGCACTAAGATACCAGAGCCGATTGTGTGTGCCTAATGTGGCAGGGTTGCGAGAGAAGATTATGAATGAGATTCATCAATCCCGATATTCCATCCATCCCGGCTCGACAAAGATGTATCATGATGTCAAGGAGCAGTATTGGTGGGATAACATGAAGAAGTCTATTACAGAATTTGTAGCCCAGTGTCCCAATTGTCAACAAGTAAAGTTAGAACATCAGAAACCCGGTGGATTGATTCAAAATATAGAGATTCCGACCTAGAAGTGGGAGGTGATTAATATGGACTTCATTATTGGATTACCTCGCTCTTATCATAAGTTTGACTCCATCTGGGTGATAATTGATCGACTTACAAAATGTGCCCATTTTCTGCCAGTGAAGACAACTTACACGGCTGAAGATTATGCGAAGTTGTATATCAAGGAGATTGTTAGGCTTCATGGTGTGCCCATATCTATTACATCAGACCGAGGAGCTCAATTTACGGCTAACTTTTGGAGGTCTTTCCAGAAGGGTTTAGGCACACAAGTAAATCTCAGCACTACATTTCATCCGCAGACTGACGGACAGGCTGAACGTACCATTCAGACACTGGAAGATATGCTACGAGCATGTGTTCTAGATTTTAAGGGGAATTGGGATGATCATCTTCCACTCATAGAATTTGCCTACAATAATAGCTACCATTCCAGTATTAAAATGGCCTCATACGAGGCACTATACGGGAGGAGATGTAGATCACCAGTTGGATGGTTCGAAGTCGGTGAAACAGAATTATATGGGCCAGATTTGATTCACCAAGCTATTGAGAAGGTGAAAGTGATACAGGAGCGATTGAGGACGGCACAAAGCAGGCAAAAATCTTATTCTGATGTCCGACGTCGTGATCTAGAGTTTGAGGTTGGTGATTGGGTTTTCCTGAGGATCTCACCAATGAAGGGTATTATGCATTTTGGGAAAAAAGGTAAGCTGAGTCCAAGGTATATCGGGCCGTATAAAATTCTTCGACGAATTGGACAGGTTGCTTATGAGTTAGAATTGCCATCCGAATTGGAATTTGTCCACCCGGTATTCCATGTATCTATGTTGAGGAAATGTATTGGAGACACTTCTCGAGTCGTCCCTACCAAAGATGTACAAGTTACAGAGGACCTATCATATGAAGAAGTGCCAGTGGCGATATTAGATCGACAAGTCCGCAAGCTGAGAACAAAAGAAGTAGCTTCCGTCAAAGTATTGTGGAAGAACAAAAATATGGAAGAAATGACATGGGAAGCAGAAGAGAAGATGCAGTCTAAATACCCTTACCTATTCCATAATGAAGATAACAAGGATGCTGGTAGAAGACAGGATATATTGGAAGGTGAAACGGCTCTATGAGGTAAGCAATAATTTGAGAATACTCCTCCTTAATACAAAATGGTGATATGTAGATAATGTAAATATCCATAATGCTTTGTGTAGCCTTGTGAATCTATATGTTGGTCTTAATTGCTTGCAAGTTTAGCTAGTGACCATTTTATAGGGAAAAATTTATCGAAAATTTCCATTGGAATCCACAATGATTTAAACTCCCCATGAACCCTTACATTCGAGGACGAATGCTCCTAAGGGGGGGAGGGTGTTACAACCCATATCCACATGTGTTAGTTCATGCCATATATTAGTCAACATAAATCCAAGAAGGAATTATCTTTGAGATGATAAGAATTCAATCCTATTGGTCTTAAGTGATACAAGAGTGTATAAGGGTGATTAACAAGTATTAGAAGTTAAATGAATCAAGGATGTTGTAACTCGTATTTTCAGGTAAATCTAGCGGTGATTAATACACTAAAGAGGTCATGTATTAAGGTATTTTAATCATATAATATATGTATCATAAGTCTTGAAGTCAAACGAGTTATGAAACAAAAGTCGACAAAAGTTGTCGCAACTTAGGTTCATAATATTACTTAAACATTAGGTAAAATATTTCTAATCCTTTCTCCTAATTTACAAGGAATTACGGGGTAATCTACTAACCAAATTAAAGATCTATGAGTCTAGTTTCCAACGCATTTAACTTTTCATCAATATGATCTCGGACTAGAGAGATATTCGCATTTTCGCGAGAGTGCGCCAAGCACCTCTCTATGGGGCCCACTAAGGCGGTTTAAGATATTTGGACCTATATAGGATTCCTCCAACCCATTTTTAAGTCATTTCTTCTCACTATTTTCAGACCTTATAACCCTATGATCATCCTCTCAAGGTTCTCTCAAGATTCAAGACCCAAAAAAAAGGCAAACAACACAAATCAAGTGTCGGGAATTCCGTGGTGCTAGTAAGTCTCTTGTTCTTCTTATTGTTGCTCATTTTAGTGTCATTCCAGCTCATGTGTGAGGTTGTTTTAAAGGGTTTATGTTAAGTAAATACTCCCTCGTATTCTTAATATCAATCCTAGGTGATTTCAAGCCTTCTAAAGTGATTCTAGTGCCGAAAAACACTAATTGATCGTTAGTTTCACTTTTTTGTTGTGGCAGCATTGGAGGGATATTTCATGGAAATTTAAGGTCAAATTGGAGTTGTTCTTTCTGTATAAAGACTAAGGAGTTTTGACAATTGCATAGCTTGAGATTGGGACAGTATATACAAGGTATGTGAGGCTATCCCTTTCCTTTTTTTGCATGACTCCGATTGTACATAATGTAATGAACGAGCTTCCAAGATACTCTACTCTTAGAAGCTAGCAGTACTTACATTGTTTTCCCTCTTATGGAACGATTGATGTTAATGTTGCTTCCCTTATTCTTATGTTATCAATGTTGTTGGTACTTCCTGATTCTTATAAGGTTGATAGTGAAGAGTTAGTCCTAATAACGTGTACAGAGGATACCGACCTTACGTCACTCTGAAAGGTTTAGAATGTGATTCCATGAGTCGAGCATGCATTATATATATGTATCTATTTTACTCTACCGAGCCACGCTATAGTTGGCCGGGTACGGCACCTATTGTGCAACCACAGATCAGTTGGGTTTTACCGAGCTCCACGTGGCCGGGTACGATATGATGATGATGATGCCCACATAGGCGAATGTTTTAAAGGTTTATGTATTTATACATATGTATCATGCATTTCATGTCAGTAGCCCTCAGAGGTACTAAGATGTTATAGGTTGTATATTATCTATCCTTGCTTACATTACTGATCGTATTTATGGTTCACTGCCTTATATACTCACTACTTTATTCATACTGACGTCCTTTTATTTGTAGACGCTGCATGTCGTGCTGCAGGTCCTGATAGACAGGCAGGTGCAGCTCCCCCACCACAGTAGGATGTCGAGTTCAACGATGATTGGCGAGATCCCTTCTCCGGACTTGCCTTGGTCTTAGTATGCATTTTTGTTATAGACATTATGGGTATGTCGGGGCCCTGTTCCGGCTATGTTGCAGCACTTATGTTCCTTTAGAGGCTCATAGACAGGTGTCGACTCATGTATAGTTTGTTATGCCTTGTCGGCTAGTTTTTGTTGTATAGTCTTTCATGGTAGCGTGGTAGCTCATACCTTATATATAGTTTCTTGATTGTCTGGTCATCCCATATTATATATGTTCATGCCATCAGTTTTTATTGTTGGTTGTCCATGATCTATGTCTACCATTTATATTGATCTCGTCAGCCGTAAAAGATAATAAAGAAGGTTAGATAAAATGTACATTGGTGCTCGGTATGTATGGTCGGGTGCTAGTCATGGCCCTCCAGTTTGGGTCGTGACAAACCCTAAATGCACATTTGGCCGGGTTGAACTTAATATCATACCTTCGAAGTCTTTGAAAAAACCTCTTTAGGTCTGCTACGTGGTCTTCCTGATGCTTGGATTTTATGATCACATCGTCCACGTACACCTCAATTTCTTTGTGGATCATGTCATGAAACACAGTGGTCATCGCTTTCATGTACGTTGCTCCAGCATTTTTCAAACCAAATGGCATTACCCGGTAGCAATACGTTCCCCACAACATAATGAATACCGTCTTTTCCGCATCTTCTTCATCCATCAGAATCTGATGATACCCAGCATAGCAATCTACAAAAGATCCGATCTCACGTCCGACACAATTGTCGATCAAGATATGGATGTTGGGTAAAGGAAAGTTGTCCTTTGGACTCGCCCTGTTCAGATTGCGGTAATCGACATAAACCCTGATCTTCCCATCTTTCTTCGACACTGGCACCATATTAGCCAACCAATTAGGATATCGAGTGACACGAATAACCTTTGCTTGCAACTGTTTGGTTACTTCCTCTTTAATCTTCACACTCATGTCTGTTTTGAACTTCCTCAATTTTTGCTTGACGGGAGGGCATGCCGGGACAGTAGGCAATTTATGAACTACTAAATCCGTGCTTAACCCCGGCATGTCATCATATGACCATGCAAAAACATCTTTGAACTCAATAAGTGTTTTGATTAATTCTTCCCTGATATTTGGTGCAATGTGGATACTTATTTTAGTTTCCTTGATATCGACTGCATCCCCTAAATTGATGGCTTCTGTGTCATTTAAGTTGGGCCTGGATTTTTCTTCAAACTGACTTAATTCTCTGTTTATCTCCTCGAAGGCTTCATCCTCATCGTATTCCGATTCATTATCATAATCGACCTCTTGTATAGTTAGTTCGGAATCAGATTGATCTTTTATACTAGGTTGAAGATCCGTTGTGCATGCCATGTCGTTAAGACCAGTATGAAAAGAACTGTTCAGAAAAAGAAAAGAATGAAACAAAATTAAAAATAAAAATAAGGAATGAAGAAGAAACTTTTCATTTTATTGAATTATGGGATAACAAGGTTTCACACTTTGTTGAGCAATAATAAAAATAAAAAGGAATCTGGATTACAACCCTGGAATAATCCAGAAAACAAGAAGGAAAATCATAGCCAACTACCAGGACTCCCTCCGAGTAGGAAGAGGAGTAGCTGTCCAGTTGTTGACATTGGCCCTAGGCCCCACAAACTTTATGTTTGCCCTACTGGAACCCTCTCCAGCTTCTATCATGTTGACATCAGCGAACATTCTTTCAAAGCTCTTATTCAAATCTCCATCTGGCCCGATCAAGGGTCCAAGAACTTCCGGGACTGGCAACTTTCTGCACCCTGCTTTGACAAATGATCTAGACAGGCGTGGGATTGGTTTAGGAAGGACCCAGACTCTTTTCTTCAACTTGCAGGCCCGCTTTACATCCGGTGCGGTGGGCTTGAATCCCAGCCCAAAAGTATCCAGGTTCTTGGGCAAAGAAACTGGCTGAACCATTCCCTGCAGATCGATCCCCAAACCTTTTCCTGGTACAAACCCGTTGTTCAACATCTCTGAGGCTATCATGAAGGTTGCAGCTGTGATTTTGGGAAGTGGAGGGCCCCCACCCTCAGGAATTTTGTCTACTGAGATTGTGTCAAAAACCTGATAAACCCATGGGCCTTTGTCATTGTCGGTTTCTATGAAGGGTACAATAGCATCACTGACGGCATGTGTGCCGTCATCCCCGTGTACCACAATCTCTTGTCTATCCCATCCAAATTTGACCATTTGATGCAGTGTAGAAGGCACTGCTTTAGCTGCGTGGATCCAGGGTCGTCCCAACAAAAGATTGTATGATACCGCCACATCTATCACTTGAAATTCCATGGTGAACTCGACTGGACCAATGGTTAATTCCAATACAATATCACCCACTGTGTCAGTACCGCCCCCATCAAAACCTCGGACGCAGACGTTGTTCTTGTGGATCCTATCATCAGCAAACTTTAGTTTGTTTAGAGTGGCCAAAGGACAGATATTGGCACTTGATCCATTATCAATTAGTACTCGAGTGACCATCGAGTCTTCGCATTTTACCGTCAAGTAGAGTGCCATGTTGTGTTTTGTACCCTCTACCGGTAACTCATCGTCAGAGAATGTCACTCGGTTTACTTTGAAGATCTTGTGCACTATTTTCTCCAAATGGTTCACTAAGATCTTGTCCGGGACATGGGCTTCGTTCAGAATCTTCATTAAGGCCTAACAATGATCGCTTGAATGGATCAACAAGGATAGCAATCTGGGCTGGGGTCTTTCTCAACTGCTCTATAATTGAGTAGTCCTGGGCCTTCATCTTCTTCAAAAACTCTTCTGCTTCTTCCTCTGTTACTGGCTTCTTTATTGTTACAGGATTGGTCCTTCTCAATTCTGCGGGAACAAAACACCTTCCCGAATGAGTTAACCCCTGAGCCTCGTATACCTCTTCCACAACCTCCTTTCCCTTATGCATCACTGTCACTTGACTATAGCTCCACGACACAGCTTTCTCACTTGTTATCGGCAACTGCATGACTGGCCTGATAACAACTGGTTCCACGTGGACCCCCTTTACCACCAACACTGGTGTGCTTGATACTCCCTGCAGCACTGCCTTGGCTGTCTCTGGCTTCTTCGCAGCAACAGACGAATCTTTCCCCATTACCACAAATGGCTTATCATCTGCCTTTACCAACTGTACCACTACCTTTCCACTGGTCGAATTTTCATTCGGACTGGCATGAATCATCATTACCGTTTGTGAGGGTGTTTTAAGTTTCCCTCCTTCGTGCACTAGTTCGATCATGTGGTCCTCATGGTGCACTGGTAACGGGTTTTCATTGATGTTGGGTGCCTCTGGTGCCTGAACCTCGATCCTATTTGTGTCAATAAGATCTTGTATGGCAGTCTTCAACTTCCAACACTTCTCAGTATCATGCCCGGGAGCCCCCGAACAATATTCACAGCTTACTGAATGGTCCAGATTTCTGGGAAGGGGATTTGGAAATTTGGGTTCAACAGGACTTAATAAGCCTATCTGCCTCAACTTGTGAAACAGAGTAGTATAGGTTTCTCCCAACGGAGTGAATGTTCTCGGCTTCTGCATCCTTTCATTTCTGAAAGCCTGATTTCCGCGGAAGCTTGGCCCTGAAGGATTCCTGTAGGCCCTTGGTGGTGGATATGTGTTTTGTGGAGGGGGATATGTGTTTTGTGGAGGTGGATATGTATGTTGGGGAGCTGGCGCACGCCATTGCGGACGAACCAGAGGCTGGGTGTAAGTTTGGGTGTCATGGACGGAGAAATGGGGCTCTTATGGTGGATAATAGGGTTGTGGAGGGTTGTATGGATTGTGTGGATAATTTGGGTAATGGGGTCTGGTTTGGTAGCGAGGGGCTGGACCTCTTGATCTGGACCAAGTACCTGCTTCGACTGTTGCAACCTCCTCTCTCTTCTTTTTCCCGAGCTCACCTCCCGTGCCGCTTTGGATAGCCTGAGTTGTGGCCTTGATCGCCGAATAACTCATTATCTTGTTGGACCTGAGTCCCTCTTCAACCATGCCGCCCATCTTTACTACTTCATTGAAAGATTTACCAACTGACGTCACCAGGTGACCAAAGTAAGTTGGCTCCAAAGTTTGTAAGAAGTACTCCACCATTTCACCTTCCCTCATTGGCGGATCGACTTTTGCTGCTTGTTCTCTCCAACGGAATCCGAATTCCCTGAAGCTCTCTCCAGGATTTTTCTCAAGTTTTAACAGTGTGAGACGGTCGGGGACGATCTCGAGGTTATACTGGAAATGACCTGCAAACGCTTGTGCTAGATCATCCCAGGTATACCACCTGCTAGGATCCTGCCTTGTGTACCATTCTAATGCGGACCCGCTTAAACTTTGACCGAAATAAGCAATCAGCAACTCATCCTTTCCACCTGCCCCTCTCATCTTACTACAGAAACCTCGTAGATGCGCCATGGGATCACCATGCCCCTCATATAGATCAAACTTTGGCATCTTAAAACCTGCCGGCAATTGAACATGGAGGAAGGGACAGAGATCTTTATAAGACACACTGACTTGGCTTCCCAGTCTATGCATATTCCTGAAGGATTGCTCCAGGATTTTCACTTTACGGAGCACTTCGTCCTTCTCCGGATTCTTAGCTGGCCTCTCAGTTTCTGTCGGGAGCTGAAGGTGAGGGGTGTAAGTGTATGGCTCGGGTAGTTTGAAGGTGAGTTCAGGAGGATAGTACTGGTTGTCGTGAACCTGAAACACTGGTTCCTCGGGTGATTTTTGCAATGTGGAGGGTGGAGGTGCCACGAAAATAGGAACAGCTGGTGGAGGAGAGTTTTGTTTAGGTGGTGAAGCTTGGGGATTATAGGAAGTTTCCCCTTGATAGTATTGGGCAATGGGGAAGATCGTTGATGGACCAGTGGACGGGTGTTCCGGAGTCCGAGCTGGTGAAAGGGTAGGAGTAGGGTGAAGTATTGGTGGTGTTTGTCCCTTAGCCCAGGCTAGGTGCATCCCAGCAATCTCTTGTCTCAACCTGTCCACTTCCTCCTTCATCATTTGCATCTCCGACTTTTCCTCCTCAACACTTTTGTCCGAACCAGACATACTTTCCGGAATGGGCCCTTTTGATCTTGTGTGGTAATGGTAATCTGCCAGAACGTTCTAACGAGCTAACTATTTTGAAATCTTTTTCTATGGAAAACAACAAACTTGTTAGCGTTAGAGTTTAACACATATTGCAATTTCACATTGGGGAATGCAATGTTCCTAGGCAGTTAACCATTTCTAACATGTTTTTGCTTTGACTGCATGCGTCATTCTGGCTTATATCCTTTCTTTATTCACTTTGCCTCTTCTTTTTATCTTTTAGTGGTGGTCGAATCTTATGTAGATTGCCTACGTATCATGTCCTCGCATGAATAGACCGGGCATAGTTCTGCCATTAGTAAAAATAAAAACGCAATTTTGCATTTTATTACCAAAATATGTTATTACAAGCTACACATTTGAAGAAAAACAAACAAACGAAATACAGACTCCACACTATTAACATTGTTTGATATGAAAAGAGAACAGAAGGGTAGACAACAGATTTTTAAAAACCAAACAAGTGTAGACTTGAACTAGGGATACATTAAAGCCTTAAATTTTGGTGCCCACGAGGCATCGTTCGGCCTTTCCGCGGGTTTTGGTGCCAGGCCTCTTTGCAAGCTTTTTAATTCCTCCATGATCCGGTGGACATAACCGATGACTGAGGCAAAAAGGGTATCACGGGGCATTTCTTCACATGTTAGGCACTTCGTGGTGATGTGGCGCCCAATCTCATCGATCCTACCCCTGATTCTATCCCTTTCCATACACAGCTGTTCTATTCGTTGATTCTTTAATCCCAATACTTGAGTGTTGTCAACGAGCTGATCTTGGAACCTCTCCATTTGTTCTTCCATTCGGGCTATTGAATCATAGCAGTGCTCCCTGTCCGTTCTAGCATCTCGGGCTTGTTTAAAGACCCGATCTCTGAGAGTGGAATTTGTTTCTTTCAATATTGCAATGCTCCCTTCATAATCCCTTCTCACTTGCCATAGAAGCTTTTTTCGTGCTGCTGTACCTTTTGCCCATCTGGCCCGCATTCTTGGTATGCTAGCCTCGGATCTTTCCAAGTCTTTTCGGCTTTCAATGACCTGATTCCTTAACCCTGCTATCAACCTCTTATTGGACCGGCTTCTCCGTTGGTTGTCGGCATCCATTTTCATCTTTCGGATCTGAGCTTTGAGGATCTCGCTTTCTATGGCTAGCTTGTTCTTTTCTCCTTCATCGGCAGCAACCTGCACTTTGTTCTCAAATTTCAGATCCTTAATCTGTTGTTTCATCTTGCCTATTTCTGCCCTGTAGCTCTCTTCTTTACCCAACCAATCCCACTGTTCTTGTGACGCCTGGACGAACTCTTGGAGATGGGTTTTTTGGCCGGTCTCCCGAACTCGATTTCTTTCCTAAACCAAGCAAGGTATCCCGGCGAAACTTCACCCTTGGACCGACACGTACACATGTATTGGTTGTTAGGCATTGACATTCGCTCCAAATTTGTCGGACGGCTGCTTCAGGAAACTGTCCGCTGGGCCCGATCTCGACTACTTGGCCACTAAGATCTTCATCTTTCGGAACTATTTGGCATCTCCCCAGTTGTCTCAAGACTCGATACGGGGAGTAGGGTTGAATACTACGGAGTCCCATCAAAAGGAAATGGGGTCCCGTGGCGGGCATATATATAATTTCATTCGTAGGCAACCATCCAAATGATTCGGCCCGCAGTATTAGAACGGAGTCGGGCTATCTATTTCGTGACCCCCTCTGGTAAGCTGATCCCGTCAACCCCTCTCTGTCGATCCATAACTCATAAATTGAGGACGACGACATAGGTGTTTGATCATCCACATCTGCAGCAACACATTGCACCCCTCAAAGAAATTTCCCCCGGCTTTGCAAGCTGTGAGAGCGAGGAAGATTTCAGTTACTATCATGGGTACGAGGGTGTTGTTGGCCTGAGTGAGTAAAGTGCTGACAACCCCGGACACTCGTATGTCAATGTTCCCGTCTTTTCTAGAAAACACCAGGAGTCCCAGAAAGGCCATCATGAACGCAACACACCTATGTTCTTCCCACTTTAGGCGGTTTCCTTTGCTACAAATTTTGTTTTCCGACTTGTTGAACCCCCCTATGTGTCCATACCTGTTGTATATAAACCGCAAAGTACAAAAACCAGCTGCCAAGTCTGGATTGTAGACCCCCCTGCTTATTTTCAGAGAGTCTAGGAACCTGTGTACGGCTACGGCCCTTGGAGCGATCAGGTACTGGTGTCTCAAAGGAATTTTGGGGCTCCCGATGTACCCGGCTATTTCTTCCAATGTTGGGGTAAGTTCAAAATCCGAGAAGCGAAATACGTTGTGAGCCGGGTCCTAGAATGTGACCAAGGCCTTTATGATATCCCCTCTAGGATTAATCTTCAGCAACCCAGGGAGGCCTCTCAGGTATAGATTGATTGTGTCGCGTCCTGCCTCGCCCAAGTCATCCCACCACATGTGCAACTCCAAAGGGTTATTGTTCACAATTGTTACGTGCGAAGTCTGACTTGTGCTCATTCTGCACATTTATTAGTGTGATTAAGTAAAAAAATAAAATTTATCTGACTCAATACGTTGGCTATATATATTTTTTTATTTTTTTTTCTTCGAGATTTAAAGGAAGATCTGGTTCCGAACACGGCCTTCGAGCACTTCGGAAATGAAGATTTTAAGGCTGTGAGGGTCAACTGACCAAAACTCTAAAGGATGATCAAAAGTGGCCGTTTACGCAAAATTAGCCTTCCGGCGTCCCTTTCGGGAACATTCGGCTATTCTTGCAAAAAACGGCATCACCCGATTTATTTATGTTGACAATCAAAAATTGACATTTTTTGACTATTTTTTGCAAAAGGGGAGGTTGAACCCGATGAGGGTTGTCTACGTATCTCACACCCTGTGAGAATCAAACCGGCGTAGTTCGGGCCGATAAAACAAACTTATTTTGAAAAAAAAAACTCCATTTTATTGGCAAATAAAACTATTTTTCTTTTTTTTTTCTTTCTATTTTCTCAAAAATTCGGCAGAGTTTCGACATCATTTTCAAAACAAGTGATTAACCCTCGTGCCTATATTTCTCTTTCCTCAAAATATTCACAAGCCAGTCAGCATGCCAGTCCGAAGCAAATAAATGCCCAAGTAGAAGCAAGTAAGATGCATCATGATGGTCATTTTCATTTTTGGTACACCTGTCCTAGACAGACCCAACCCCTGTGTTGAGCCTCCAAAGTCAAATGCACGTGATGCAAACAAACGTTCCTACTAGGGATCCGGCATGAAACTAAGTTATTCTAGGTTCATAACCTGGGTATTTGTTCTAGACTGTGTACCCGAGCGGACAACTCGAGTCGAGGAGGGGGCTACATACCGGGAACCAAAAGGCCATCCGGCTTAGTAACTTGTCCGGCCTCTTTCTTATTTCAGGTATTGACACTAACAGAATAGGGAGTCTCGACCAGCAAGCACATCCCTGGAGGTAAGAAGATAAGGGTTTCGGCACAGTTTATATACAGTTCAGATAATATCAAAGCGGTAAAAGAAGCATTTAGCACATTAGGTCCAAACATGTAACCAAATTCAGATAAAACTAAATATAACAATTTATCTAAGCTCGAATTTCTAACCCTGAACTAGTGGTTCTGGGTTACCTCCCCAGCATAGTCGCCAGAGCTGTCACACCTCCTTTTTCACTCGCGCCACCCAAAGGGGCGCGAAAGGGAGTTTTTCCAATTAAAGGACAATCGAAACGGGATTTTATTTAAAGATTCAGAGTCGCCACTTAGGAGATTTATGGTGTCCTAGGTCACCGGTTGAATCCCAAATCGAGGAAAATATTGACTCTATTTAACAGTCTACGCATCAGAAATCCGGATAAGGAATTCTGTTAACACGGGAGAAGGTGTTAGGCATTCTCGAGTTCCGTGGTTCTAGCACGGTTGCTCAATTGTCGTATTCAGCTTATTTATCTGATTTTATACATGTTGAATTTATGCGCAAATTTTAGCTCTTTAACGCTTTTATTATTATTATTATTATTTTACAATGAATTGTAACGTTATGAAAATATATCTCGAACCACGTCCCAATCAATGCACCCGTGGTCGTCGACACACTTCGACTTCGTTGAAATTTGGATTTGGGTCACATCAATGTACACCCGTATTTAAGAAAGTAAATTATTAAAAGTCTCACCTAAAGAGACTAGCACATTATTATTTTTGAGAAGGCCGTGAAATCTTGCTAAAACGGCCTATCCGAAGTCTAATTAATTATTAACCATTTATTGAGGGCCCCGCAGCTTGCGTTTTATTTGGCGAGGCGAGGCTCATTTATTTTTAAAGGTCAATCCTAAAGTAACTATGATTTTCCTATATTATTTGTCTAAAAAAAGTAAATAAATCCTAATTAGTTAATATTAAAATTCGAGTTTCAAGTTCAAGTCCATATCTAAACAAAAAAAACGCCTTTC